>NC_081407.1:801799040-802004040 GCF_030272615.1 Cryptomeria japonica | reverse complement strand
GAGTCCCTAGAGTAGAGCCATCCTTTCAGCTTGGTTGTTCGTATTACCCTTTAGATTCTCTGCATAAGTTGCCTCCAAATCCCTCATGTGCATTCTTATAACTCCCCTTACAGTCACCTCTCTTGTAGACTGTCTCGCAACACCATCAAATTTTAGCTCGCACCACCTCAACTTAAGTGGACATTAGACCTAGTTTGCTACTTTTTATCACCAGTCTTTCTATATTCTCTTAGGCGTATTTGATATCAACTTGAGCATGAGTACAAATCACTAATTCTAATAATCTTGCAGACATAGGGAAACAAAGAGAAACTTGATGGGTGTTGGGCGGTTTTAAATATGATTTCTTCACAAAAACAATAGAAATTATAGCAACTGATGAGTTAGCATCATTTAGATTTTAAAGAGATTTTGGCTAGAGAGTGATCATTCTCATTTTTGGACAAGTTTAATAGATTCCAGTATTCATTTTCCAAGTAGGTTATTGTTTTGTTTTTTCATTTTTGAAATGTCAGTGCAATAAAATTAAATTTATAATTTCATGAAATATTTATCTCTATTATAAGTGGTTAAAACCTAAAGCTTTTGCAATTTTTTTAATATTATATATATTAATATACCATCATGTATAAACTTATACATATCTGTAGCAACAATTTGACATGTGAATATATTAGTAAATTCTATAGAGTGTAATTTTGATTTTTCCTCTCATTCTCACTTGAAAGGAAAAAAGAAAACAATTATATCTATTAAACCAAATTGGAAAACTTGAATTGCTAAAATAAAAATACATTAGGACAACAAGTAGATATGCAAATAAACTCTTGAATGCAAATGAAATATGATTGTATTATGTGACTGGAAAACTATGAAATTATTATCTATTTTATATGATTTCTTAAGAATGTATATGCATATATTATATATAGTGATACGTGCATGTGTGTGTATTATATATACATACATGTGATATACCTTCTTAAAAAAATAAATATTGCATATTCATTTAAACTATTATTATAAAAATTTGCATTCATATTTTCAATGAAATTACATTGGAAAAGAACAATATAAGTAGTATCATGCTCATTATGCATAAAAGAGCCACACAGTTTCATATTTGTATCAAAAAATAACAATTATTTACATAATCATTTCATGATATTGAATTATAGGTGAATATTGCATTAGAATGTACATGAGCATGATTAAAGAGTAGAAAAACTCATTTGCAGATGTGTGAATGTTTGCGTTTTATGAAGTAGATTAAACTCTCATAGTGTGCATATTTTAGCAATGATTTTGGGAAAGGGTGGTGAATGTGGATAAACAAAGAAGGGTGGTCCTCTTTTTGAGAAAACTCATTTATTTTAAAGTGCTTTGGCCAAAGCCATGTTCATTGAAATAGATGAATTAGCCTAGCAAAATTTATCAATATGGTTCTCTGCTATATCCTGATAATAGGGCATTCCATTATCATATTTTTAGATATGCATGTAGATGTTTCCCACTAAGGTTTCCATCATTCCTTTGTTTCCAAGTAGATAGGTCTTTGTGCAAGGCCAATGTTCTTTGAAGCATGAAGAACTTTTGGGAAGCATTTCTTTGTGGTTGGAAAAAAAAAGAGCTTGGGCCATGTTCCTATCCTCAACTTGTAAATGACCGTGTGGGTTAATGATAACCAAGGACGGTTGTTATGAACTTGTATCTATTGTAAATTTGTATTTCATTGATTTATTATTGATATATTCATGACATGAAAGCCATCATTGTAAAATGTACCTTAGTTATACGTGTGCCACTAACTGGAATAAGCACTTAAATTTAAAATTATAATTTGATATTTAATAATTATGGAGCTAATGCTTTAAATATTAACTTCGTAATGTGTTAAATGAGTAATTAAGTAATTTGTGAGATATTATGGGTTAGGAACCTTACAGTTTACTTAGGGTACAAATAGGATACTTATCATTTTATGTCAAGTCATAAGATTAAAACACATGTTATAATCTTGTGCAATCTTATGTCCCACCCTAGTCAATATATCTAAGTGTTTCCCTTTGTATTCCAATCCATCCAATTGTATCATCGTTGTTTATTTGCATTATTTGGTAGAATACAATTATTATCTCATATTTAATGTCTCTTGTGTTTTCATAGAAGTTCCTAGATCATGAGTGGCTACAATCTTTGGCCAAATATTGCATGGTATAGAGCATTCTATACCAACTCTTGCATGGTATCAAAGTTTGTGGGATTGCTTCTTGTTAGTCTTAATTGCTAAATCTAGGTTGCAAATATTGGTGGATCTTGAAAGTTGAGCATGCTCTTCTCTTGCATCATATGATGACTTGGAGAATCTAAAAACTTAATAGAAATACCATATCTGAGAGCCTTTGTTTTTGTTAATTTATATTATAGGTTTGTTTTAGAGCTTCTTGGTGCAAATCTAAGCTCACCATTAAATTTAGGGTGTTCAATAAAGTCAAATTTGCCTTTCAATTTGTCCAAATTGGACATGTTATCATAGATATAGAAGGATTTGAAGCTGGGAGGTAGTTGTCAAATCTAGAAGGTAGCTAAAAATTTGGAGCATTTTGGATGAAATTTGACCTTACCATTGCATTCAAGAGACCTAAGAACTTAAAGATCGACTATCATTTGGAAAAAAATTCCTAAGACCACCAGGAATAAATTCTCTCCTCAGTTGTACAAATTGCACAATCGTAAGGATTCTTCAAGAATATTTTGTGAGACACTAGTAAAAGCATGTTGTATAAAATAAATATTAAAAAAAATATATATTTTTTCAAATTTTAATTAAAAAATATTTTTTAGGTTGTACTTACAACTTGTACAATTTGTAGGTCCTACGGGGTACATGCAATACCCACAAGCACCTATTGAGCACCATGTGGTACACATTGTTGTGGCCACACTTGTACTCAATTTTGGCAGTCCAAATCTTAGTAATGGATTGAAAATAATATATTTGATAATACAAGAAGATTTCGATAGTCATAATTCCACTCATGTAGATTCCAAGAATATTTTGAAGCATTTTTTTATGTTTTCAGACATATAGAATATTTCAATGACATTCCAACATCTCTATGCTAATGTCATCATCCCAATAGTTGGCATCATTAATTTGACTATTGACATAAGCATTGCATTAGGGTGACATCAACATGTTGACCCCAACTAGCTATCGCCTCTCTAGCAACATTTTTTATTTCGCTCTCCAATTTTGTAGGCTCATTTCTTGTTCATTTGAGTTCCTTTTTTGGAGAATTTTTTATTTTGGCTAGAATTTTATAGCCTTCATAATTGTGTAGATAGTGTTTGATTTTATTGCTTTTTTTTTCAAAAAATGTAGATTCTCATTGTTGTTTTTGAGTGCTTCTCATTTTGATAGCTTTTGGAGCTTTGTTTAGTGTCATACAATAACATTTTTATTATATGTTTTTTAAAGTGCATAATTTTTCCATGTACAATTTGTAGTGGCATGATCATATTGGTCTCATTTTATCAAAAAATGTACATTAATCATGTCCAATTTTAGCATTTGCATACACTAAGATCAATTCTACTTCATTTTTTTTTCTAGCAAATGAAACTCATAATCACACTAAGTATAAAGTGCCAAATCATATATTGTCAGGAGGGTAATTGATTGAATAATTGGATGGGGGTGCAATCTTATGCTTTGTTGGATTGAGTCTCTTAATTGGTCTATTATGTGACTAAAGTTAAGAAGTTAATCATGGCTATAAACATGCACCCTATTGTAATCAAACTAGATAGATGGAATTATAAGTCTTGGTGAGATAAAATCCTGACACATTGTAGGTGGTTTCATCTTTTTCCTATGTCTATGGACTACTTCCTAAACCTTCATCAATTCATAATAGATTTATGTAGGACTTGAAAATTGAATATTTCCTAGGAGTAATTGGTTGTAGTTTTGGGTTTGACACACAAATTGTCACTGATTGGTATTGATTTCCCTCACAACCTTTGGAAAAAATCGAGAGATGTGACTGATCTTCTCAACGGTTCAACAACTAGACCTTGGAGTCATACCTTATGGATTGGACATCCAACTAAGTAGTTATCATTTATCATGAAGGTTCATTTATTTATCAACCCAGGGCATATATTTGAAATGGGTCTGCAAGGTACATGCACTAGAAAGACTAAAACAATCACCTTTCCTATTGCTGAAAATGAAATATTGTTGAAGGAAAATATTGAAAGAAAATAACTGAAATGCTTGAAAGGAAAACTAACTAACTTCTAAGCAACAACTAGGAAGGATAAGACTTTATCCATGTTCAACAAATAGGGTTCTACTTAGTTTGTAGTGGTTGCAAGAACAATCACAAGAGTTATTCCAGTGGCTGTAGGAATAATGGGCGTGATCAAGATAATGCTAAGTACGTAATGAAAAAGTAACTGATAAAAGAAATCAAGGGAATACCCACTAAGTAGTCCCCCTTAGTAAGCATCCAAACAACTGAATCAAATGCCCGAAACTTAAAGTATCATCTTTATTAATCCAAAAGTACTTGATAACATAATAATATATTGCTGGAAGTATGTTTCTCAACTAAACTACAACTGTATTACAAATGCTGAAACTATTATTTTTCCAACCACAGTACAAGAGGAGGTGGGCAATTATTTAAAGCGTGAAATTCCTAACTAACTAGCATACCACTCCCAAAGTTTAAGGATGATGTTTTTATTAAACAAGGAGAAAAAGAAGGTGAAGTTACAAGTGTTGAGAATCAGTCAAAGTCTGTTGGAACATCAGAGAGAGAATCTAGCGTAACTTTTGTCTTAAATTTACTCCTACAACAAAGGAAATCATAAAGTCTTCAGATAAGTCATAATGAACCATCTTCAACCGGTAGTTGACTCTTTCAATGACAATTCTTGTTGTCTCTTTTACCGGCCAACAACTTTATGATCTTTATTACTGAGCATCTTGGACTGGTTCAACATTCTTCTTTAGTCCTAAATGAAATTGTTAACGCGCACAAATATAAGCCTATTTATCCCTATTAGAGTAACATTCACAATCTACGTGCATCATTACCATGGATATTCCTCATAGCATAATTTCCTATTATACTGCATAAAAAAGGAACATACATCAAACGAGTTCATGTCATATGACCATATTATCAAAACATATAAATTCTTATCACTTATCAAAGGTTTTGAACTCAAAAGACATATCTAGACTCCTAATCTCCTAGTAATGACACAAACATGGATAAAATAAAGCCATTCTTTTGGCTCATTGAGATGTATGGAGATAAATGAACCTCCATTCCTAGAGGATCTTGTTATAGATTATCTTATTTCACTTGATGAGTTTTGACCATATGATCATAGAATAACTATAATGCTTGTTGAATGGGAAGAGCTTGCTTATATTGATGACATAGAGACTTCTCCTTCTCCTCCTATACATACATTCATGGAGAATTTAGTTTCTTTGGCTCCTAATCTAGATTTAGAGGGTTCATCAAGTCTTCATCTTGAATCAACATTTTGAGGTTGAGGACTTTAGTAATCCAACATTGGTAGATTCATTTGATGTATACACTAATGCATCTAGAGTGAGGAAACTTTTGAGGAGATTCAATATGCTCATTTGAATCTTTGTGTTCTTTCATCTACTGAGGTTCTAGATGAAAGAAAGCTAAGGTGTAAAAAATGCTTCCTAACACTAATCTAGTGTGGGAGATAACATAATTTTTATTACAAATCTTAAAATGTTACAAAATAAGAACCACATATAGGAGTATATAACATGCAAATAGATTAACAATAAACACGATATATATCATGGGGAAAACCCTTTCGAGAGAAAAACCCTAAACTCCAAAAGTTACCCAATATATTATGAAAAAATCAACAACATAATATAGTATACTTGTAGAGAAATCTTCTCACAGGAGTATCACCAATTAGAGATCCAGAGGTAACTCAATAGTTATAAGACTCTTACACACAACCTCCATCTTATGCACCTAATATATAGGCGATACAAAACATGAAACCATCAAATAGTATTACAAAACCACAAGCTAAAACTACCAAAAAAGTAGTGCCCAACTTATCTCCCATCCAAGATGCCCTATAATGTGTCAGCACATGCACCATCATGTGTAGCTCCCTTTTACAACTCATTTGTGTCCAACGTGTTCTTATATTTCCTATTTTAAGAGATCCAACTTTCAAAGGCCATAAATTTTGAATTAGGTATCTGATTGATGAACTTTTGAAGTGTCAAAAAGATCATGATGTGATCTATCAAGCTATAGTCTACTATATTATTTACAAACACTTTCAAGCCATTTCAGAGCCTCTAATGCCCTCAAAATTGACTCTTTAACTTTCATTCACAACTTTCAAAAATAAAATTTTTAATATCTTCAAATCTAGACATGATCTTGCAACAAGAATTTACTAGCATTCTTATCTAGCCAATCTGAAACCTTGAGAATTTTTTTGGACTAATTCATGCTCAAATGAAAACTTACAATAAATAGTAACCTTGTGTAAATGCAAGGTTGAGACGCCATTTCCTAACACTAGAGACATTCGTTGGTATTCCATCTCCTTCATCTATTGTTGCTTTTAATGAGAATATTATTGCTACATACATGGTTTCTTGTGATCCAATGCAACACGATATTCATTATATTTCAAATATAGCTACCTAGGATGAGTACTTGATGAATATTTGAGGTTTATTTTGTGCATCCTTGTCATGTCCCCTCCTTGATCGTTATATATATATCCTAAATGAAGCAATTATTATTATTAATTAATATAATAATTAACAACGAATGATTATTTGAAATATATTTATTAAATATTATTATTTAATTAAAATATATTAATATTATAAACATAATTTATATATTAAACCTAATCTACATATTCTTAATTATAAACACAATTTATATTTTGAATAAAGATGACAATACAACAATCAAGGAAGTGCAAAGGTAGTTATCTTAGTCAAAGATAAATTAAACAAAGACTAAAAGTTAGTGATTTAGATGGATACACATTCTAAAGGTAGAACTTACGCTTTGAAAAGGTAGGGCTTATGAACCAGTGAACAACAATAATACTCTAAAAGAAGAACCAACATGAAATATATTGAAGGGCGTGATGGAAATATTGTCATTGATGTCAAGTGGATCCATGTAGATTGATGAACATATCCATTATAACAGAATAATGAACACTATGACAACAAATATGAAGATTATTTATCAGTGTCATTCTAGCAAATTACTATTATTAATATTGATATTATTAATAGTAATATATTTGTAAATGAATCGAATATATTAAAAGAAATACGATTCCTTGACAAAATAAATCGGTTTAGTTAAACACTGATTAAGAGTAGCCATATGAAACGGTGCTTATATGTCTTACACAACTGACTCACTAAGAATCATTGACGTGGCCAAGGAATGCATTGACTATTTTCAACGGAAGATAAGGAGGGGATTAGTAATTAAAGACTACTATAAATAAGTTTTGATAACATTGATAATAATGAAATCAAAGACTTACTTTGTAAAAGTTTGGGTTACTATTATTTCCATTAAATAAGAAGGCACTGATTTGAATTAAGAAAGTTGTAGTGCAAGAGAACCTAGGACTTAGGCTAGTGGTGATTTCTCAATTTTGGCTTGTACTGACCCTAGCCAAGTCAGTAAGTGAATAAGGACTCCAGGAGGGTCCAAGAGTTAGTGTTTAGAGTTAATGTAGGCCTAGGTTGAGTTCATTCTTCTTAGGTTTGCATTTTGTGCTAAACAGTGGTTTGAGTAGGTAGCTGACCTTCTTGATGGTCAAAAGTGTCAAAACTTGGTATAGGAATTAGGGAGGGTTAAAAATTAGTCTTAGACATGTTTTAAAATTCATGAGTGATGCCTTATAATAAGTCTCATAGGTTGAGAAGGCCAAAAAGTACAAAAGTGCAAAGTTGCAAAAAGTTTTCATGACAACTTTTGTCCTAAATTGGTTAGTAATGGAGTTAGGGATTGTCCATCGCCCTAGAAGGAATCCACACATGGTAAATTCTATAAGAATCCTCTCTTTCATGGTTACCAAGGTTGGAGACTTGGTTTTGTAAGTTCAACAATATGAAACTACTCATTTTCAGACTAGTTGGCAACATTTTGGCTTGTTTTGTTCATTTTTGTAAATACGAATGGATTGGATCCATTAATCCAGAAATGGATTGAGTTTATTTGGTGTTTTACAAATTTTTTAGTTCCATTTCAAGCTTTGTAGATAGTTTACATTAGTGTTTTCTTGTTTTGGTTTGCACACAACCAGTTTTGGCTTGTATATAGCAATTTTATGTAAAATGGTTGCCCCATGAATTCCACACATGCTATCATCACATCCTATTGGGAAATGAAGGGAAACCACTTGTAAAATGTACATGTGCAGGGAAAAGTTCTGGAGATGATTTTCAATATGACTGTCACTTTGTTCTAGGCGAGTCCAGGAGCAACCCCACTAGAGGAAACAGGGTGAAATTAAAGTGCAAAGTGCAGGGGTGAATGCCAAACCACCATCTAATATTTTGGAGGGGTCCATGAAGTTGGGATAGAATTTCCAATGTAAGGAGAAGCCTTTACAAAATCATTTGATTCCCAAACACCAACTTGACCAGTCACTGTCGGCTAGAAGGCCTAGAAACCCTTCAAAACCCTCATTTTGGGGTTAGCATATTGTACGGTTGATTAAGGAGCCAAAACCACAAAAATCACTTGAGGCTAGGTGTATATTTGAAGAAAATCCAAACTTTCTAGGGGGTCTTTTGGACCGTTTTCCTCCAAGCCATAGAAAACTGGATTTTGGAGGCCTAATAGGGCTAATTCCTTGTAGCCCTTTTCTAGGCAAAATGGTGAAATCGGTAAGGAGGGAAAAAATTGCAAACCTCAAATGGACCCAAAAGGCATTCAAAACATGTTATTAGAAACCTCCACACCTCTACATCAACTCACAATAGTAGGAGGTCAATTTGACAAGTTGAAGCCAAGAAAGCCATAATTGAGCATGTGGGAGGCATTGTAACTTGGTAGGGTTCCTAGCTAAAACACTTGAAGCAAACACCTTGGAATGGTTAAGAAGAAAACCCTAGAAGAGACTGAGAATGACTTAGAGGTCTAGAATGCAACTAGGCCTGAGGAGTTTGTGGAATTGAGCAACACCAACTAGGTGAAGTGTTGAGCAAACTAGGTGAACCCCTATCAAGTTGTAATGACAATTGTTACTAATATTTACTAATCAGTATCTAAGAACGTGTGACCATTCACGTAGGTGTTTAGTGAATGGTTGTGTTTTTTATTTGGAGTTAAGATATGAAATATATATAATTATTGTAAATTCAGTTTGAAGGTGAGGGAGAATATGAGTATGAATAATGTTGTGTGAATAATTCAAGAAAAGAAAGATAGGGAAGAAAAAAAGATAATGGACCATTGATCAGACTTAGAACATAACTGTTATTGAGTTACAAACAGTAACATCTGTGTTCTTGGTGGTATGCATGGGATGTGCTTAATATGTATGCTTAATATATGAAGCCCGATAGTGATATAAATTTAGATTATAATAGTAATAATAAATAAAATTATAATTATTACAATGTTTTATAAGAACTACATATGCAGTAATATATAATGATAATACTCGAGAATAAATAACGTATATAAATATATATAAAGCTATATGTACATTAATAACAAATATTAATCAAATAAAGTCCTTAAGTTAATATCAGAAAGAAGCTTATTGGATTATGTTAAGATAGTTTGTCTCCAAATCAATTTAGTTTGCATCATAAGTATGTTGAGAAGGATTATTTATGGTTTAAATAGACCAAACCCTAGTAGGGGACATTAAAATGGGTATCAGAGCGGTTAGTTTTTATGCCACAAGAATATATATGTGTGTGGACGTGTGTGCCACACACACACATATATGTTTATAATGGATTTGTCTCTTTGACAGAGTGATAGTTTTATAATAATATTGTCTCATGTATATGTAGCAATAGATATATGTATGTATGCAGGATATTTGTATGGACATAGGATCAATAATAGTAATTAAGGAATATGCAGATGCATGCATAAATTATAGATTAAAAAATGATAATGAAATATAAAATGTTATGTGAATAACAATAATTTGGCTATGTGATGGAGGTTATTGGGAGGAAATTCCCTTAGCCTAATTTAGGGATTATGATGATCCCTTGTAGGCAGTATATACTAATTATTCATATGCATATATGTTAAAGGCTTGGGTGTCAAAAGCTCACCCAAGAAGAGACGGATCTGGTCGGTCCTCTCTGGTAGACTTGGATGATAAGATGTATCATCCAAGGCAAGAAATTGATCATATATGATGATCCTCCTTGGTAGGCTTGGATGTAAGATGTTACATCCAAGAAAGGAATCCAATTATCCATTGATTTCCTGGTAAGGCTTGGAACCATGATGGGTTCCAAGAAGGCGGACATTACAACCGCCTAAGGACATGTCCCAATACTACACTCGTATCCTTTTATTAAATAAGAATTGAGACTAGTTTTAAGTATTTGAAGTTTAATTGAAAATTAGATTAGTTATATATATATTTGTTGCATTCTAACAGTTTGTTTTGTAGGACAGTGATCTCTAAGTAGTAGGGACATTACAATCCTATCTTGCAGACTTGAAGGACATTATTGATGATATCCATCTCCTCTTTAATGTTACTTCTTGTGATGTTGCATCTTATTTTTGAGATATTGTGGAGGAACATTATGATCCTTGTGTTTCTTCTCTATCATTTTTCATAATTTGGTATTAGTGAAGAGACCTTTGATAGGATTGTGTTTTACACCAATTTCCATAAGGTGTATTTTCATCTTCATCGATATGGCCTAGAACACTTGATTTGATTATGGAATCTTTTGACATAGATATGGAGACACATGAGTAGAGTTCAAAGACATCACATATCTTGATCTATCTTCCTTTATATTCCTTTCATTATTGGGAAGACATCCTACATACTTTCTTGGTTTTTTTTCTTGCTAGGGGGAGGAATGATATTTGATGAGATTGGGCCATCTTCAACGTTTAGTGTCAAGCATCTATTATAATTGTAGGAGACTCTACTTTAAGGGGGGTTGCATTGCCTCTCTTCTTCTTCTTCTTCTCCTTCTTCTTCTTTCTTGTGGGGTGAAAATATTACTCACATAATTTTCTTCTTCTTCTTATAGAGTAGTTTTCTTGTGCTTTCTCTTTTTTGGGGAGGAGTTTTACCTAACGAGGTCCTATTTGAACACCATTAATTTAAGTTTACTCACGGTACACATATGAAATCGCTTTATGCTTCAAGTCATAATATTAAGATACATGTCACGATCTTATGCAATCCTATGTCTCACCTTAGTCTATATAACAAAGGGTTTCCCTTTGTATTCTAATCCATTTAACTTTATCATCATTATATATTTGAATCCTTTGATAAAATAAAATTATTCTCTTATATTTGATCTCTCTTTTTCTTTCATAGAAGTTCCTAGATATTGGGTGGCTACAACATTCAACTAAATCTTGCATCTAGTATAGAGCCTTATATACCAACTCTTATAACAAGCAAAGGTAATCTTGAATTCATGCCTAAATTTGGTGCTCTAAAATATATATGCAACTTGAAGCTCATCACCTTGTTCAATATCTCTTATAAAATCATCGATAAAGGCTTAGCCTTGAAGTTGTGTCATCTTCTTCTTTAAAACGTGCAATTTGAGAAAACTAGTTTTATCAAATCTAGATATATATTAGATAACATCATTACAATTTTGAAAGGCATGGAATAGGCTTGATGATCCCATCAACGAGCTTTTTCATCAAAATTGACTTTAGCAAGGCTTGCAATCATATTGAGTGGACCTTTATCCTAGCAATTCTAAGAGACTTAGGATTTGGATCTTAGTTCATTCAATATACCTATGTATGCTTTTTACTAATGTCTTTTCTTGTCTTATTGTCAATGTTTGGCAATCCAATGCGTTTGAGCTCTTTCAATTTATTCATCGAGGCTACCCTCTATCTCCAACTTTGTATATGCTTATTGTTGAAAAATTTGGGTGCCTTTTAGGTCATTCCATTTTCCAAGGATTGGTTATAGGCATTTTTTACTCAATTATTTAGCTCATCTTGTGAATAGCCACTTTGTTAATGATTCTTTTCACTATTTTGAAAGAGGAAAATAACATAAAATAGGATCTTCAATGTTTGGATTTTTTTTTGCAAGGGCTTAGGTTTTGTCATTCAATGAAGAAAGACTTGGTGTTGTCGACAATCCTTCCTCCCTAAGCCTTCTTAGCTTAATTATTTTGGATGAAAGTGAGTTGATCATGATGAAATTTTCAAGTTTTTGGGCATCTCATTTTCCCTTCAAGTGTATCTAGTCTATGAGGCAAGATGTTCTTGCTAGAGTAAAAAAAAATGACCTGTTAGGTCAGTAAAACCTTTATCTCTAGCTAAGAAATTATAGATTTGCTCCAAAATTCTTATAGCCACTCATGTCTACTACTCTTCTTGCTAAGTTCCCTTCAAAGATTCTTATTTGAAATTAGAGAAGATCCTTCATGATTTCATCTAGTCTTCTCTAGATAATCATCAAGGTTCCCATCATATGGCTTGGAAGTTTTGTTCTCTTCCACATGAATTAGGAGGGTTGGGATTTATCTCCACTTATTGACATGGTTTGACTCTATGCACTAAGTGGCTCATTCATGCTCTTGAGGGTAATGAAGCTTAATTTTTTTTAGTGTAGTATTGTATTTCTTCTAGTCATCAAGTTCTACAACCATCATGAAAGAGGATTGGCCTTCATACCCTTCTTATTATTGAATATGTTGTTTAGATTCAAGGGACCTTTGTGATAAAAAATATTAGATGGGCTTGAAAAGATATGAAACCTTGGCTTCTATAAAATGGTTCTAGCTTTCGTATTGGTCTTGTCATGAACCAATTTTTTTTTTTATGGTCTCTTATTTTTAGAGTTAGAATCATCCTCTCATGAAGACTCCTTGGATTCATGCTCTAAGATATTTTTTAAAAGGGGATCAAAACACCTCTGGATATCTTCTCCAAAACTACTAGTAATTTTTTTCTTGGAATGAAGTCAAGACACAATTTTAGTTTTTTGGCTAGGATCAAGGAACCTTACACAATTATAAAAGCTATCTTGACTTATATGGATAAAAAAATTGGTATTAGATCATGCAAACCTTAATGGAAAGACTAGAAATGACATCCATATACTACTCTTTAAAGTTATAAGCCTCACTAAGGGTATAATTGGCTTTCTCCTCATTTTCCCATGGTGCCCATCTTCAATCAATGGTGGCATTTGCAACCACCAATTTTAGTTTGGCAATGTAGGTTTCACACCACGTGGTCAATAATGCTTGAGTATACATTGACCCACTTTTATTGGTGTTTTCTATTTCAAGGCCTTCCCATTACTTCTAGATTATCTTGCTTGGATGTTCTTGGTCCTCGATGACCTTTTTGTGGACATCAAGAGTCTTTCAAACATCTCTTCTAGTTTTATCCTAGAGCATTGGATGTTTGATCTTAGATGCATTAATTCTTCAATCTACTAAGACTTGATCTTGTTTCTTAGTATATGGTCTTATTAGAGGACTGGCCTCACATTCTTCACAAATTCATTTATATGTGTCACATTTTCAAGGTGGAGATTTTGTTTAACATATGAAAATATAGAAATTTTGCTATTTTTTAAGATGTTTTACTAATTGTCAAATTTCAATTTATGTTAAAGCTATGATTTGATCTCATGTGTTATTGCAAATTCAAGTGTAAGAAAGTAAAGTTGCACTTGAGGTGGCTTGCTTACTAATGCTATTGTATCACTAGGGTGATTCCCCTCATGTTGTGGCTAGGGTACCCTCAACTCCCACCTCGTCTCGAGGTTGATCTCCTCCTTATGGACATTGTAGTGACCATAGCCAAACAACCAATCGCCATCAAGGGAGTCATTCATAGGCTTATTCTTCTCTTGTGAGAAGGTTTCATGGTCAATGGGATGGTTGAAATCTAGTAAAAGCCACTTTGCCTCTTTGCCACTTGTAAGTGGAGGAACTTCCAGCTTAGCAAACTTATAGATATCCTCATTTGACTCTTGGCATCTCTTTTGCTTGAGTGGTTACTTGAGAAAACCAAGAAAAATGTTAATGATAATAATGATGGGTGCACCTTCTATGGTTACTCCAAATCTTGTTGATGTATGAAGCAAACTAAATGATTGAGATCCCCCCACTCCTTCTATATGCGTTCAAGTTGTCCAATTGCTTGATTTATGTTTTCTATTATCTTGCTTTGGGCTAATGCTTCATGTGAACTCTAAGGATGTGACTTTTTTCATCCACTTTTTTTTTTAAATTTGTGTAATATTATCTTTTATATGGTAATATATACATTCATAAAAAATAAATAAATCAATGGTAGGTAGAACATGTCATTATTGAAGGCACTCCACATCAATTAACTTGATATTTAATTAATTTAATTTTAATAATTAACTTAATATTTATTAATTAATATAAATTTTAACTTTTTTGAGTGACTTAAAGTCCACAATAACAACATATAACCAATAGCATACAATATAAATAATAATATTTTTATTACTCTAAATGACCTGAAGAAGAATAAATTAATAAAAATTCTCATATTGCAATTTATCATCTACCGAAAGATGATTAAATAATTAAAAAACCATATGCATGTGAAATTTCCCAATATCCAGACCTTTAAAGCGGGAGACCCTTCATCCCCGCACTTCCACATAAATAAATTCTTGATTAAATTGTAAAACACCGTTTTACACAAAGCACAAGCACCGCAACGAAAAACAAAACAAACCTTGTGGTTCTGCCCGTTAGCCTACTTTCTGTTGTAGCTTGTCAACTCTCTTTTCTATTCAACAACAGTCTTCTGGATCTCAAAGCAAATTCCTCTCAGAATTCTGGAGATTTTGACAGTCTTTTTGTCTATTTTGAGCCAGAAATGAGCCCGATCTGATGGGTTATTTGGACTTTGCAATTCAAACCTTTGAAGCATTTTAAGCAGTACCCATTCCGGCCTTGCGCGCCTCAGGATATGTCGAAGATCTGTATAGGTTTTTGAAACTATTTTGTGGTCATTCTGAGTAAAGGATCTTTTCTGAACGCAATTTGGCAAAATTTTTGTGGTTCCTCTGGATCTGGTTTCTGTCAGTGTGCCGAGATGACCGACGTTTTTGCTGTGGGAGATCTTGCAGAATGTATTTTGGATTTTAGCTTGAGTTTGCTCTCAGTCGAGGGGCTTATAGGTTCAGGGAGCGATTGTTTGTTGCACGGAGTAAATTAGCAGGGTTTATTTTCGGTATTTTATTTGGGAGAAATGTTTCGGCGAGACAAAGACAGAGATAGAGATAGATTTCGAGAGCAAAACGGGTTTTCGCCATGCGGGCAAGTGAGGGTTCTTGTTGTCGGAGATTCAGGTAAATTTTTCTATTTTTAAATTTGTTTTTTTGGATAATTGAAGCTTATTATTCGTGATGCTTGGACTAAGTGAGGTCCGCGCTGTTTTATGACAGCTTCAGTAGTTTAATTACGATAACATTTGATGTTGTTTCGTCGTGCATCTTGTTTTAAGCCACTGTCCATTAGAAATTTAGACACATTCATGAAAATCTGGATCTCTAAATGATCTAATAATTAATTATTGGCCTCTTTCAAATATGTGTATTAAATTCATTCAGATGGGCTTTGATTGTTTCATAAAAGGCGAGATCTAGTGTAGTTATTATTGTGCTGCTTCGTGTAGTTTATTTACTAAGTACAGCGGCCATTTAATTATCAATTAAACTGGAAGCTACCTTTATGTTGCCCGAAAACACTTCCACAGAAAGACAAGTTTTGATCAATTTATTTAACGAGGAATGGGTTTTGAGCAACATATTAAATCAAGTGTAAAATATCATCTCGCTTGTAAATTATATCGTAATATATCAGCTCATATAAGAAGCTTGTGATGGGATATAAATCGTAACATCCACAGGACCTCGCCAATTATTGTCATAGGTTTGGGCCTCCTGATATCATTTGAGAGCAATGAAGTATAGTCAAATTAGCTCAGACTTACAAGGCCTTACTTGTATAGATCTACAGACGAGGAAGGCTTGTGACATAATGCACGATAATATTCAAGAATGGCATCAAAGAAAGTTACAAGCCAGGAATTACTTGTAAGCTATTATGGATGCTTGATAGGGTGTCTTGATCAACCGTTCCCCCTTATCAAGTCCAACCGGATAGGGTGTCTTAATCACCCGTTCCCCCTATCAAGGCAAACTGAATAGGGTGTCTTATCAAACTGTTCCCCCTGTTATACCATCCATGATAGGGTGTCTTATCAAACCGTTCCCCCTAT
The DNA here is from genome assembly GCF_030272615.1 of Cryptomeria japonica. Lineage (NCBI taxonomy): Eukaryota > Viridiplantae > Streptophyta > Pinopsida > Cupressales > Cupressaceae > Cryptomeria > Cryptomeria japonica. The sequence continues at coordinate 801,987,472 of NC_081407.1, read as the reverse complement.
CTTTCCATATACAACAGGGTATCTTGATAAACCGTTCCCCCTATCTTAACACATATGATAGGGTGTCTTCTTAAACCGTTCCCCCTATCTTTCAACACATGATAGGGTGTCTTATTAAACTGTTCCCCCTATCTTTCCATATACGATAGGGTGTCTTGATAAACCGTTCCCCCTATTTTTCATTATTATAATCAGCATAGATTGATTTACAGTGCTCTTATTTTAAGTTACAGTATTCAGATTATTACAGAATACCCATAATCAGATCCATGTTCATAACATGTATAAACATTATTATCAGCAGCATATAACTTGTCATAAATATGCAGACGTATGTCCAGAACATGTATAAATAATATTAACAGCAGCATAACTTGTCATAAATATGCAGAAGTATGTCCAGAACGTGTATAAATAATGTTAACAGCAGCATAACTTTATATGCAGAAGTGTATATATAGTGACATTATGCTATACTGAATAATTGTAAGCAGCAGTATATTAATCTGGAGAATGCAGATATAAACATTATTACTATGGATGTAGATCATACCACCAAACAGAATGTATAATCGCACAACTAGGTGTCAATATTGCTGTAGTTATCCCATCTATCCTCTAATGGTTGAATGATTGGTGAATAATTGATTGATTGAATGAATTCCTTTGATTGTATGATTTGAGGTATTGGTGAGTGATAATTTAATGAAGGCTGGTTTGATATGTTGGGGAACGATGATTGAATGTATGCTGATTTGATAGGATGATTTGCTGCTTGATTGTTGCTTGATTGGAATGATTGGGGTGATGATTGATAAGTGATCATTGAATAATTGGAATGATCTCTTTTATACTTCATTGGTTAAGGGTCACCACCTTTCATAAGACTTGGGTCACCACCCTTCATTAGAATTGGGTCGCCACCCTTCATTGCTAGCCTTTTAAAATTATATATTCTTTCCAATTGTTTTCTCTTCCTCCCCTCAAATGAGACCTCCTTCCCTTTGTATCTTCCATTGTGAAGGAGAAGTCACACCTCTTCACAATCACCACCCTTGGTAATAGTTACAACTCACAACCTTCCACAATCACCACCCTTCATAATAGTCACAACCTTTCACAATTACCACCCTTTCGAAAGGGCCACAACCTTTCGCAATCACGACCCTTCAGAAGAGTCACAACCTTTTGCAATCACCACCCTTCGGAAGACTCACAACCTTTCATAATTTCTGCCCTCCTTTGGAAGAGTCACTTCCTTATTTACTTCCCATTTCTTCTTTATTCTATTGACTCTTCCTTGATTTACATGCTCCCTTATTTCGTTTCTCCTCCCTCTCCCCTCTCAAATGAGGTTCTCTTCTCCCTTTTATATCTCATGTTCGAGGGAGTCACAACTTTTCATTTTATGCCTTTTGACCATTCATTAACTTAGCTAAATTTTAATTATATTTAATTTTATATTTTAATTTAAATGTTATTTATATTCTTTTGTATTTTAATTTTATTATTATTATATATTATTAAATCCTATTTCATAGTGGGGACATTACACAATTTACCAAACTGATTACAACATATCACTGGCTCATTCAAATTGGTTGTCTCCTTAGAGCAATACTCAATACAAAATGACAATCAAGATGACTTTCTCTTGCCTAGTCACTGCTATATATATTGCACAACTAAAAACAACTACTACTTCCCTATACATGTGGGCTAGATGCTTTTATTCTAATTAGCTTATGGGCAAAGTTCCACAGAGTTTCCTGATGGGGAGACCAAGGGCCTAAATTTGGGGATGGCAAGGGGATGACAATGAAGGAGTGGTGGGGGGCCAGTGCTTATATAAAAATAGAGGTAAATTGAAATCTTCAAGGCAAATCCTGCAGTATAACATCTCTTTGAGTGCCCCATGAAAGGCCAACTAGTTTTCACGAAGTTAAAGGTTGCAATCAGGATGTAATGGCATGTGCCATATAGCAAGTGACCCAGCGGCGTCCTAGGCAAAGGTGGTGGAGGTGGCAGAAGTGGTGGTGCTGTGAGGGGACATTTCCCCAAAATCCCTAAGTCTCGGAAGCGTCCCCCTACAAGGGACACAAGTTTTTTTTGGGGAGGGACGCGTTCCCATGGAACACTGCTTATGGGATAACATACAAAACATCTGTGTGCCCAATTGTTTATTTATTAATACCTAGTACATAATAAAAGAGTTATGATGTAAGGGTCCTAACATGCCTTCCCCTTCAAAAGCTTCATCCTCAAAGTTGAAGATGAAGTAATTGCTCCTGGAATTGGCATAGTAGCTCCCAAGCCATGACTTCTGGCTTCAACCCTTTCCACTGTACCAACACATCCATTCTAGTGTGGTGACAAAGTTGGCATGAATGATATTTTAGAATAGCCTCCATTGCTAAGATAATAGATCCTTCTATATTGAGCTCAAGCAATGCTGTTTGAATCTAAATGTGCTTACCAATGACCTGCATCCAATAGGATAAATGAAAAATAGGATGGATCTTGGAAGATTGTGGAAGGTCTAACTTGTATGGAACTATTCCAATCCACTGTAAAAATTGATAAGTACCATAGAATTTGGATGCTAATTTTGGCTGCAATTTAACTTCAAGGATGTTTACTTGTATGGCTCCAAGTGGTGTTGACCTACTTGCTGCTTCCTTTGGTTTTGGGCCATTGTCATGTTATCCTTTAGAACTCAAAGCATGATTTTTTTAGTGCAGAGGGCAGAATTAAGTCATTGTACTTAAGAACTGGCTAGAATGTGGAGTGAAACGGATGGTGGTTGTTGGCCCTATACTGCATCATATGGGGTCATTTTTGTTGCCATGTGATAAGTGCTGTTGTATCACCATTCAGCCAACGGTAAGCATTTGATTTAGTGAGTTTGTTGTTCGAGGCAAAACGATAAAAATAAAGCTCCAAGCACTTTTTGATGATTTCTGTCTGACCATCAGTTTGTGGATGGTGTGCTGAGTTCATAGTTAGTTGGGTTCCATGTTCCATGTAGCTTAAAGAGTTCCAAAAATTGTTAGTGAAACTTGAAAGTTGGGTTGTAGTTACAAATGGTGGAATTGAAAGATATGGTCAATGAATGTCCGGGCAACGTTTGAGGCTCTGTATGAATGGACTGGTGGGCAAAAATTGGCATAATTAGACAGACTATCCACCACCACGAAAATATCTGATTTGCCATCTAACTTTGGCAAGCCTTCAATAAAACCCATTGAAATAGTTGTCCATAACCTAGTGGGAATTGGTAATGGTTGTAGACTTGTAGTATCCCTGGATTTGGAACCATTCCTTCTTTGTGGCACTGGTTGGTATCACATTCTTCCATAAATTATATGATATACTGTTTCATTATGACCCAGAAGAAGTTCCTGCAAGTTCTTTCATATCTCTTTGAAAACCCAAAATGCTGTGTGGATGGGGATGCGTGAAGTTCGTGTAAGGGTTTATCTTGAAGAGCCAAGTTGGTAACTAACACCAACACCCTTTATAGTGCAAGTATTGTGATCCCATAAGTAGCTGGGCTTAGTGGAAGGATTGGTGGCTAATTACTGAATAAGCCATTCAATCTCTTCATTTTGTTACCATTCTTGGTGAATTTCTGTCAACCAATCTAGTGTGGGTAATAAGACACAAAGTGTTGTCTGATCTACATATTTGCGAGGCACATCTAACACAACATTGCCTTTTAGTAAACAACTTCATGACCCACTTTTGCTGCTTTGGAGACAGGATGTGTTTTTATATAAAATTGCCTCCCCGCAAGATATGGCTGCCATTTATGACAACATGAAGAATTGCTAGCATTTCTTTCTCATAAGCCAATTTGGCAAGATTCTTTCCGGCACGTGCCTTGTTGGTATATGCTAGTGGTCTACCTTCTTGCATCAATACAACTACAATTCTATTCCCTAATGCATTATTTTTAATGATGAATGGTTTGGATAAGTCTAACACTTTGAGTACAAGTGTAGTGGACATGCTGGAGGAAATCAAAAGCTTTTCTTTTTTGCTGCCTCTGACCACTTGAATGCATTTTTCTTTGACATGGCGGTCAATAGAAATGCAATTTAATTGTAATCTTTTGAATCATTAATTGTAATAGACAATGAGAACTAAGGAGTAGCAAAGATTTTTTGAGGGTTTTAGGTTTGTACCAATTTTTCATATCTTCATTTTTTTTAGAGTCACTTTAATTCCTTCCATTGATACGATATACTTGATATATTCAATCATTGTATAGCCAAAAGAACACTTGGAGCATTTTGCACTTAACTAGTTTTCTCCAAGGATTTGTATGATTTGATCCATGTGAATAAGGTTGTCATGTCCCCTCTTTTCTAACAAATTAATTATTAATATTATTATTATTAAAATATAAGTGCTTTTTCAACACCATAAATGCATATATTAATAATTAAACATTAAATTATAAATTATATTGTGACAATTTAAATCTTGGCTCCCAATTTTAGGTCCCACGGGTACTATATGGTGGAGGTATATCTTCAAATTTGCTGGCTCATTTTTATTATCAAGTTTTGGTTTTGCAATTGCATTTTTGAGATTCAAGTGCTTCAAGCTTTTAAGGACAAAACCCCTTGACGGCAAAACGGAGGTTAGGACAAAAAGCTTTTCCTTTCATTGGGCAGTGCCATTCAGGTGCTGTAGGTCTGCTAAGTTGATAATTTGGTGTCTTTGAAGGTTTCATAGCTGCCACAGCCATTTAGTTTGTTGGATAACTGATATTTACTAGTAGAAGCAAATTTGGGTGATTTTATTTGCTGGACAGAAGATTAGAACAGTTCTGGTCATGAACGATTATCTCTGAAGTCCTTGAATCAGGTTGCTGCTCTTACATTGGGTGCTTATACAGCATCAATACACATAAATCCTATGCCCAATTGGCAATTGCTGTGTATCACTAGGGTAGTATCATACCAGTGTGTAACTTAGGGCATATTGCCGCTCAAGGAGAAAATCAATCTCAAGAGGAGGAGCCCTACAGTAGTCCCTAAATTGCAGACCTGATCTAGTAATTTAAGGCACTGCAAGGAGTGAAATCGCTGTTACCAGAGGTGCAAGGAGAAAGCTAGATGACTTGGGCATGCCACCAACCATACTATGGTCAACAAGGAGAGGGAGCTTTAATCCATAATGGAAAGTGAATCTGAATTAACCCATTCAAAGTGAATCTGAATCAACCCATTCTGTTATCTTACTTTTTCCCCAAGTGAAAATAAAGTTACGAAAGCATTAATAGAAGATAGAAAAACAAAGAATAATATGATTCTTTGTTTAAGTTGGATATTAATGAAGAATATTTATGAAAACTCTTTCAAAAGAGAAGAATAATAATATTTATTAATAAGCAACCTTTGTGAAAGGGTGTGATGGTTTGAAAACCACCACTTAAGGCTTATATAAAGCATTTATGTGAGACTTGGAAAGGGACATAGAGATCACTCAAGGAAGAAGAAGGTGGTTTGGTGGGCTATGGGCATTGGAGAAGGAGACACACAGTGTGTCCAATTCGTGGTAGAGAGTACACTTGAGATTGTTTGGCCAGGGCTTTGGTGTGAGTAGACACATACTTTTGTGTAGGTAGACACATACTTTGTTTCAAGTAGGCACATGTGTTTTTACATAGATTCTCTAGAGTGTGACATAGCTATGAGGGCCAATACCATTGAAATCTTGATAGGGTGAGAGTGACCTTTCCAAATTTTGCAATTTAGAGAAGTATTGAAAACCATTGATGTTAAAAGATATTGGAAACATTATATATATGAGTTTGAAACTTTGAAGTTAATTTGATTGAATTATGTGGTTGTGTTATTCAATTTATTATGCTAATTATTTACTTTAGAGTTCTTATAAATTATTACAAGTATAGTTCACATTGGTTATTTACATCTATTTTGATAACATTACATATTCTAAATTATTTTAGCTCTAGTATTAACATATTTAAATCCATTGCAAATAGCTAATTAACTTTGGCAAAAGTAGTATTACACATTTAACCATTCATAGTTTTAGGTCAAAATTGTTATACTGCTAGCCACTATTATTACTAAGATAAGAAGATTGTAATGCTCTAAGTCTAATAATCTATTGTGACGGTCTTTCATCAAGTATATTGAGATGAAAACAATGAATGAGCATAGAAGGTGAAGGAAATACCATCAGGATCAGCTTCATAAAGACATGCAACAACAATTGGGGAAGATCGCTATACTTACTCATGATGGATCGAATAATTGTACAACCAGGGCATGGTTGCAAAAGTTGGATACTAACTTTTTATTCCCCCATGTATGTGGAGGAAGCAATTAAGTTTGCCACGTTACACTTAGAGGGTCTGGCTCATGAGTGGTGGTACTATGACATGGTGACTTGAGGACATGGTTCTATTACTACTCTAGAAGTGTTCAACAAAAAATTGATGGGAAAGGATCCAAGGACTCATTTCAAGAGAGTTAGAATAGTTGAGGTAGGAGGGTACAATTGACCACTACGTGGAAAAGTTTCAAAGACTATCAACGATGGTTCCAGATGTGACGGAGAGGAGGCTCACGATGCTATTTATAGAGAGTCTAATTTAATCAGTTAGGGTTTGGTGAGGGCATTTGATTTGGATTCCTTGTAAGAGGCCATCAAAATAGCTTTGAATGTGGAGGATTTGATGATTAAGAACAAGTTCTACTCGAAGAATGCACCACAGGGTTAGCATAAGAAACCTTTTTATAAGGATTCTCTCATTCTAAGGCTTTATCTTTGAAATCAAATAGGGTTGAAGAATCCAAGAATGAATTTCAAAGAAAAAATTATGGTTTTCTTATAGAGAGGCATGGGAGCCAAGGCATAGATGCTTGGAAAAGGAACAAGTACATTGCATAGAAATGGTTTTTGATGAGTATCTTGAGTTAGAAGAACCAGAGCACGAGGTTGTAGCTGATGAGATAGAGTAAGGGCCAATCAAGGAGAGATTATAGGAGGCACACTAGTCACTCTTTTAGGCGCACTTAGGTATCATACTTTTTGAGTATGAGGAGTCTTATAGGTTCATATAGTGATAGTATTGATTGATAGTGGGGCCACCCACAACTTAATTGACAAGGATTTGGTAACTAGGATGTGATTGTGGATGAATGATTTTGAGGCATTTAATGTTATAGTGTTTGATGGGTTTACTGTTCTATGTAATGAGAGGATTCAACATCTTCAATTGACCTTAGGGAGACACGAAGTATGGGATGATTTTTATGTGGTTAGTATTTGTGAGGTAGATGTGGTTTTTGGTGTGCAATGGTTGAATTCACTTAGTGAGTTCACCCAAAACTATTAGATTATAAAGTTGAAATTCAAATCCAAGGGAAAGGAGGTGGTTTTTTGAGGCTCATCCAATTAAGCTCTTAAGATTGTTTCGGCGAAAAGGATGGAGAGGGCTTTTCGTAGAGACCAAGTGGCTTTGGTAGCATAATGTTTGATTATAGAATGAGTTCATCCAAGGACGAAAGATCTTACCATGTTGACATCCAATCCATCTTGGATAAGCACAACAAGGTGTTTAGTGATATTCCTTTAGGGTTGCCACCAAATAGAGGTTTTCAACATGCTATTGAATTGGAGGAAGGATCAAAATTGATCAACACTATACCTTATCATCATCATAGGAGCTTAATGAAGAGATTGAGAAGGTGATTAAGGAGTTGTTGGATATGGGATACATATGATGGAGCTCTAGCCCATTTGCTTCTTTTGTGGTACTGGTTAAGGACGGTACCATGAGAATGTGTATTGACTATAGGGCACTCAACAAGAACTGCCACCCTATTCCTAGGATTGATGAGTTGATAGATGAGCTTCACGGTTCAATATGCATTTCAAGATTGATTTATGGTTAGGATACCATCAAATAAAGGTGAGAGGCACATCTTTTAGGTGTCACTATGAGATTCTAGTCTTGTCATTTGGTTTCACTAATGCACCCTCAACATCCTAATGTTGCACGAATTAGGTATTTATTAAGCAGTTGGGGAAATCTATGTTGGTTTTTTGATGATATATGGATCTATAGCAAGATTTATGAGGATCATTTGAGGCACATAGATGAAGTACTTGGTATTTTGGAGCATACTCATTTTTTGCCAAGGCTTCAAAATGTGAGTTTAGTTTGACAAATGTATTGTATCTAGGGCATAAGATTACTGCTCAAGTGGTAACATGGATGGCAAGAAGATTAAGGCAATCATGGATTGGCCTCCACTTAAGAATATATCACACTTGAGAGGGTTTTTGGGTCTTTGTAGGCTTGTAGCTATTGCAAGAGGTTTGTCCAAGAGTTTTCGTAGCTAGCAGCGCCATTGACAAATTTGACAAAGAAGGGAGTTTTCTCTTGGAATGATTTAGCATAGAGAGCTTTTGATAAGCTCAAGAAGTAATGAGTTCATGTTTCATTTCGGCTATTCCGGACTTTTCACTACCTTTTGTCTTGGAATGTGATGCTTTAGGAGTTGGGATTAGAGAGATTTTGATGCAAAACAAACACTCCATAGCATTTGAGAATAGGAAGCTCAAGGAGTTAGAGAGGAGTTTTTCTTTCTATGACAAGGAGATGCTATCCATCATGCATGCACTAGCCAAGTTTAGATAGTATTTGGTTTGTGAGAGATTTGTGGTGAATTTGGATCACAATAGCGTAAAATTATTCTGCAATCAAAAGGATTTGAATGATGGACAACAAAAGTGGGTAAGTAACACACTTATGATTTTGATATTGAGTATGTTAAAGGGAAGAATAATATCGTGGCTAATGCTTTATCAAGGAAGCCCTATTTGTACTCTTTGACTAATATATCTGCTGATTGGAGAGTTTATATAATAGCTGAGTATGCCAAGAACACATTTGCTATTGATATTTTGGATGGCAAGTTACAAGATGACAAGTACAAGGTGGTTGATAAGCTCATCTTCTATAAGGATTGGGTGCATCATGTTTCAAAATCGAAGATGAAGAAAAAATTGAGGGCATGCCATGACACACCATTAGCTGGTCACTGAGGGTACTACAGGACATACAAGTAGGTAAGAGAGCATTTTCATGGAAGGGATTAAAAGGTGATGATTTGAGGTATGTTAGGGAGTGTTTCGCTTGTCAACAAAACAAAGTAGAGCATAAATTTATAGCTTGATTGTTGAAGCACTTATCTATTCCAAATCAGAAATGGGAGAGCATCCCTTTGGATTTTATCACAGATTTTCGCGAGTGCAGGGTAAGGATTGTATTTTGGTGGTTGTGGATGGAAGTATCCTCATTTTTATGCTATATCTCCCTAACATACAGCTCCATAGGTGGCTGATTTATTTTTTTAGAGAGGTGTTTGGGTTGCCTAGAAATATTTTGAGTGTCAGGGATAGTAGTTTCATTAGTTTGTTTTGGAAAGAACTCTTTTGATTAATAGACATAGAGCTAACACCCATCATTAGTTATCACCCTGAAATGTATAGATGGAGACTATGAATAAATGGATTGAAGGGTATTTAAGGAATTATGATATAGGGCAGCAAACATCATGGATTAATTGCCTCCATTTTGGGGAGTCTTGCTACAACTCCACTCATCATATGTCTATAGTTATAACTCCTTTTAAGGCATTATATGGATATTATACATTAACATTCCTAAATTTTATTATTTTAAATAGTGGAGATGGTGTAGAAGAGTCTAGACATTTTTAATGCACTCAAGGAGAATTTACAACAGGCCTAAAATCAACAAAAGATGTATGCTGACTGTGATCGTACGAATTTTTTTTTTATGGTGGGAGACATTGTGCTTTATAGATTACATCCTTATAGGCAATCTTCACTCAAGGGAAGTGGAGTTGAGAAGCTTAAGCCTTATGGATCTTACAAGATCACACAAAGAATAGGAGAGGTTGCATATGAGTTAGAACTGCTAGAAAACTGTAAAATTTACAATGTTTTCCATGTGTCATGCCTTAAGAGAGCTCTTGGACAGCATGCTACACTTTCCTTGGAGCTGCCCAACTTGATGAAAAAGGGAAATTGATTTTGGAACCCGAGGCTATTATCAATACAAGAGAAAGAAGGCTTTAAAAAAAGGTCATCACGGAGTACTTTGTAGTTTGTATGTTGGAAGAATTTTGCTCTGGAGCATATTTATGAGGAGTGGAAATTTTTTATCATCCAAATGCGAAATTCCTTGAGGACAAGCATTGTTGGGGAAGGGAGGGCTATCATGCCCCTTCTTTTGCAATAGATTAATTATTAATAAAATAAGTGTTTTTTCAACACTATAAGTACATATATTAATAATTAAACATTAAAAATAAGAATATAAATATAAAAATATAGAATATAATTTATATTTTGGCAATTCAAATCTTGGCACCCAAATTTAGGTCCCATGCATCCTAAATGTAATAGTTACCCAATAAAAACTAATAAATTTGGTAATTAATGAGTTTAATAAATATAACCTAGATGCAAAGGAGTCAAAGGTCATATATGAATGGTTCTACAAATACTACAATTTGCATAAATTCATTTACCATTTTTGGATAACTTAAAAAATAACAACATTTTATGTACAAGCACGCATGAAACTATACTCAAAATTTAAAAGGAAGAGTAATAGTCTATAAGAGTCATCAACTTTGTCAACAATAGGGTCACAAGATAGATAAAAATATTAACACGTGCATCACTAAACATCTTCCATTTCCATCCTTCGTAACTTGAAGTGGAAGAGAGAGGGATCATCATCAAGGTGATATACACCCTGCCACGAAGCATCAAGCATCCCCGTGCTACTCCAATGGAGGAGCCCGAGCCATCACAAAGGATCTAGCAGTAGGTGGCCAACATGCATGATGGAATCCAATTCACTAGCACTTGTCTCACTAACATAAAAGTCATCACCATCTTAATCATTCTTAATTATCCCTCAAGTAATAAGAAACATAATTCAAATTGTCTTTCCTAATTGCTTGTTAGTAAACATTTAATATAGCATGTAATTTAATGTTTAAGCTTATGGGATGTGACACTAAATGGTGGAGGTATAGCATCAAATTTGCTGACTTATTTTCATTATTGGGTTTTGGCTTTGCAATTTCATTTTTGAGATTCAAGTGCTCAAGCTTTCAAGGATGAAACCCCTTGACAACAAACCAGAGGTTAGGACAAAAGCTCTTTTCTTTCATTGTGTAGCTCCATTCAGGTGCTGTAGGTGTGCTAAATTGACAATTTGGTGTCATTTCAGATTAGTGGGGGCGAATTGAAGCATTCATATCTGTTGTTGCTTATTAGTTTGTTGGATAACTGATATTTTTGTTCAAAAATAAAATTGGGTGTTTCTATTAGTTGGACAAATGATGAGAATAGTGCTGGTCATCAATAGTTATCACTTATCTCTGAAGTCTTGAATTGGGATGCTGCTCTCATATGGGGTACTTACTCATATGGGGTACTTATACAACATAGATCCACATAGGTCCTAGGTCCAATTGGTTATTGCTATCCATCACTAGGGTATCATCATAGTAGTGCCCAACTTAGGGCATAGATCACTCAAGGAGGATATCAATTTCAAGAGGAATGCTGCAATATGCCTTAAATTGCAGACCCGACTTGGTAATCTAAGGCACTACAAGGAGTGAAATCTCTATTACTAGAGGCTCAAGGAGAAAGCTAGATAACTTAATGAAGCTGCTATGGTTGATAGGGAGAGGGAACTTTAATCCACTATGGAAAGTAAATTTGAATTAACCCATTCAACCACTCAAAATTGCAGGTCAGAACTATTATACAGCTAGGCTGCCTCTAGAAGTATCATCAGCTAAGATTTGATTGTCTTGGGTAGCGTGTTGAGGAAACCTACAAGTCATTTTGTCAATCTATGTCCTGGTGAGTCGCTTAGACTCACCTAGTTTGAGAGTATTTTTAAAAACTTTGAAAAAAATCTTTGAACAATAGTATTATTGTATTCAGATCTAGAATTGATTTGTGATTCAAATAAATTTTTTGTTTTTTCTATTGTTCATTGTGTTTAAGTGTGAGTGTGCTTTAAAGAATTAAATTTGTATTTCCCAATGATTGAACTCAATAAATAGCCCCAATAGTTTATAATTGTACAAGGGATATTTCACAGAGGTGCTCTAATCACATTCTCTTGTAGATAAGGATGCCATCAAAATACATTGGGATGAATTTCTTGAGGAATGATTGAAAAATCTGGCTCATTATGCTTTGAATGATGTGGCAATAGTGAAGCCAAAAGGCATGGCTAGAAATTCGTAGTGACCTCACAAGTTTGAAAGGTGTTATTGGGAATATCTTCTTCTTGTAGGTATATTTGGTGATACTTAGACAACAAATCTAGTTTGGGAAAGAAATGGGTCTCATGCAATTCATATAGCAACTCATCAGTAATAGGAATTAGAAACTTAACCTTTATTGTGATTTTTAAATTTTTTTGGAAAACTCGTACACAATTGCCATGACCGTTATGTGCAAAAATTCTTGCAGCATCTATCTATTCTTAGTCTTAAACATGAAAGGGCATCTGTAAGGGTGAATATTTGCTGGTGTACATGTTGGGATCAACTGAATTGCATGATCATGTGGAGGTAATCCTTGTGGCTCCTCAAATGTTGGGGTGTGTTTGGTTAGGAGTTCTTGCAACTGTGAAGGTCGATTTGAGTCTACTAAAGTCTGATTCAATGAGTTGCATAGCACAAAGTTTGGTCATAACCTTGTAAGAACTCCTTTTAATAACTTCTCCATATTATGGTAGCTAAAATTTTGCTTGTTGGACTTGCTATTAGCCCTTTGAGAGTGTATTTTTGGTCATTGTCCATAAACTGCATTAGCATTTTCAAGAAATCCCACAGGATAGGTCCCAACATGCATAATCATCATGCTTCCCAAACCACATCACAATCACCTAATGGAATGATAGACTTACCTGATTTCAAATTGTAGTTTCCCACTAAAATCTTTAAGTTCATGCATTCACCCTTGCAAGCAATTGTTCCTTCATTAGCTATTATGACATCAAAATTGGAACATGGATATATGTAAGAATTCTCTTATGTAGCTACTCTAGGATATATGAAGTTATGGATGCTGCCTAAATCAATGAGAATGGTTAGAGGATATTTTTCTAAGTACCTCTCAACTTTCGTAGTTTGAGATGTAGTTATTTTGGTCAAGGCATGCACTGAAGGATCATCACTTGGTTTTGGCTATAGAAAGGTTTAATAGAATTATATATTAAAACAATCAGCTCGACAAGAGGTTCATGGTGGTATAATTCATTTGAATGGTGACCGTCGACCTTTTTTAGGTTGCATAGGTGCTTTAGAAAGATTTACCGGAAATATATCAAAACAATTAGCTCAACAAGAGGTCATAGTGGTTTAGGTGCCATAAAGAGTAGAAACATTTGCCCAAACATCTTTATAATATAAGCTTGCCCTAAGAGTTCCACATTTTTAAAATAGTTGCATTTTGCAATTGCATGGTTTGTAATTTTGTGGCACTAGAAGTTTTATCCCTCATGCATGCCCATATTTATCATGGCTAGGGTTCAAGCATGTAGTATGTTTTCTAGGTTGGGCATGTCTAGTCCATGGCTTGGAGATATACTGATCTCGTTTGTAAATAGTGTCAGGTCCAATTCTTTAGAACTTTCACTACTAAGGATTTTACCGTCTTTTAGCTGCACTATTCTATCTTTGAGGCTTGAAGCAAGTAACTTCTCATGGCTAACTACTTAGAAGTGCACCACAGATTACAAATGATTGATGGCTGTCTAGAGTGAAGCTTCTCCTAACCTATTGCGTCTTCTAATATACTTTGAGATATGTGCAGGCTCGTGACTGTATACAAATGTTGTCCAAGGGCACTCGATGATGGGTCAGATCCCACTTCTAATAACACATGAATGCCGTGTGCTTAGCAAAAAGAAAAAGCTGTCTAAGAATTTTTTCAAATCTAGCATAGGATTTCTAGCCAAAAACTGTTCTTGACAGAAAACAAATTACCATGGAAAAAAAATTGATATCAAAGCTGTAATGGAGGCAACCTTGGAAAGTGCTTTGATACTATGTGATTGTTCTTCCTGTAAACAGATTGTCTGAAACAAAAAATGGCATAAGCACTGTAAGTACTAAAGACAAAAATGAAGGAAACTTTATGGATATTACCAAACTGAATAGTATATATCACTGGCTGCTTCAAGGTGGTTGCACATTAGAGCAATGCACAATTCAAAATGATATTCAAGATGACTTTCTCATGCCTAGGCACTACAATACATATTGCTCAACTAAAGATAACTACTTCCCTATACATACATAGCACATGGGAGAACTTCAAAGCATATGCTCCTAAGTCTTTAGTTATTGAAAAATAAATTCTTTGCCAAAATTCTTTGCCAAAATTCTTTGCCAAAATTCTTTGCTTTATCTTTCCATGCATGCTGTCAAATGTCTCATATATCTCTCAAGACCAGGAGAGTCCAGATCAACATATGTAATGACTTCTACAACAGGTGAGATGAAAGAGCAAACATATATGCAAAACACAAAAAAAATGGCCAAAAGAATTAATTGATATGTTAGAAACTTCGAAAGTTTAAACATCAAACAATAAAACTAAAATATTAAAATCAGAAATTAAATATGAAAACCACCAATTTAATTTTTAATATTTAATAAAATGAACAATTTAATAATAAAATCAGCAATATCTTGTCTCATAGTGTACCGCCAATCATCAAGGATCATTTGTTTGATGGCTTTTCCTTCAGTAGAGCTTGAATTAGGCCATGTATTCCACTTTGAATTCATCATCATCAATTTTGTAGAGTTTCATGCACCTCAAGCATCCTTTCTAACAAAATGAAGTAAGAGGCATGTCTTGTCTCAACAAGTTTGAGGAATTCCTTCTTTTAACATGTCTTAAAGAGAGCGAGGTGTGGCGGTTGCAAATGAACATTTGAATATTTGTGGCTTCTATCTCCACTTGCTTCACCCAATCTATTTTCGTTGTGTCTTTCAATGCATTGTTCAATTCATCAACACATGGGGTCCAAAAAAGAGTGCTTGTAAGCACCCTGCACCATCATGCCAGCCAATTTGCGGACATGTGCTGGATTAGTGACCACTTGTACAACATTTGAGGCCCCAACCTCCTCTATGGCCCCTCTCAAAATGCTAAATTGGAAGTCTACATCCTTCAACTTCCTTGTCTAAGAAAATAAGAGCCAACTAGGCATGTGACTGTGATATTGATGAGTGGCCAATGTCTAATATTTGTCCACCCATCCATCACAATAGTTTGCCTCATATTCTCCATTAGCAAATTAACCTTAGAATGTTTTTTGTCTACGAGGGTAGTGCATAGTCTATGATCTCTAAGGGGTGCAAATGAGGGACCAATATAGGTTGCGTCTTTGATCATTTGTTTGAAATAGACCACATGAAATGGGGTGGCATAGGCATAAAGAAATTTGGCCATGGAAAACTTTTGCATCCCGTGCCTATACATTAAACATACTTGCAACTCTCCTTGCCCTCTCACCACGCACTAATTTTTCTCTTTCCTCTTGTGGCAATATTACTATTTTTTTTGGTACGCTAGGGGTATCCCCGTGATCCAGCCTAACAACCCAACATGCCTTACCTTGGGCTTACTTTATTGCCAAGCTGGGGTTAGGAAGGGGCGAGCTGAGGCGAGACTAGTCCGCTAGGGGGAGAAGCTAGAGCCCGCAACCAGTCCTCCCTCTTAAACTCAAGAGGGAGTCGAACCCTAGACCGATGGGGAGCAAACCCACCGCCCAAGCCAACTCACCTACTTGTGCGGGCTGTGGCAATATTACTATTACCACTACCATCCATGGATGACATAGGCATAGATGATTGTGCACTTGCAAAAGAATGTATTGGCATTGTCACACCTTTAGACCTCATTTTTGCCTCCATGTGCAATCTATGAGCCTTCTCATCCTCCTTTATGTCTAGATAAACTTAAAACTCCACGACTTGTAACACTCAAGAAATGAGATTATACCCTTGTGTAGCTCCCCCTAAAATCTGTCTTGCAAATGTGGCGCAACAACACCCTACTCCCCCCTGAATTTTTCTTTTTGGTATCTAGAGCTGTCACAAGTTATAAGGAACCTTTGCATAAGGTTTCAAGACAAGAAAGGGCACTCAAATGGATTTGGTGACTGTTCACCTCTACCCCTAACACTTCCACACTTTGATGATGCTGGAACACTTACATTTATTTGGGTTTCTTCCATGTCATTGTTACTACTATCACTGCTGCATATGTTGGTTTTGTGAGATATAATGAAACCTAAACTGAAAAATGGATAAAAAAATAGACATTTCTTACTTAAGCTTTGACAAAAATATTGAAAAAATAAATAAAAGTATACAAGGACTTACCTCTTTCAAGAAATTGTTGTCTGGGTTCTCACTAACAAATATACACTAGATTCAACCTCTCTTACAACGGTTCCTTCAATCCTTGCTAAAAAAATTGTTTTTCCTTAGAACCTTGCTGCAATATTTTTTGACAAACATAAAATGAAATGGCATTCAAATGAGGTAGGGCGACCTGGGGTGTGGGGGCCCACCAACAATGATTAAAAAGTTGTTTTTTTAAGTGAGTGTTGTATTTTAAAAAAATGTGTTGCTTTTTACCGGGGACAACCAGTCATTTCTTTTTTCCTTCTTGCACGTCCCCACATTACACAAATATGTTTGACCAATTTTGGATTTTTGGGGTCGGTCAATCATCCCTTTTTTCTTCCTGCATGTCCCTGCATTCTTGAAACATTTCCACGCAATTTTGGATTTTTGGGGACGGCCCAAGGACATTCTTGATATGTCACCCTATCCTCGGAATGTTCCAGAAATGGGGATGTGTCAATAAAGGCTGGGGATGTGTCCTTGAGTTTCCTTGACTATACTAAATAGAAAATAAAGGAGTTAGGATGTAGGAATCCTAACAATAACAAATTCAAATATTCAATGAATCTTATTTGGAATTTTCTTTTCTACTAGGTATTCTCTTTTTGCATGTCTATTTTTGTTTTTTGTTATTTAGCGAGATAGTTTCCATAGCTTGTTTTTATACATTGATTATACACAATTTTATCTTAATGAGCCCTCATTTGTTAGTAACATTGTGGTTTTGGTACCAAATTGAACTTATCCATCGTACAATTAAAATGATCAATATGTGGTTGTGACAAGAAGAAGATGATTTTCTCATTGGAGTTGATGTTTTATAGGGCCCTCTCATAAAGATTAAAGTTCTATGTATAAAGATGACCACTAAATTAAGGCTATAAAATTTCTAAAAACTATACACAACCAAAGATGACAACAAACATATTGCTTATGAGATTACATCCAACAAAAAATGCCTACATCCCCCATTAAAGCAAAAAACTATAGATAACCAACAATGACAACAAACTATTACTTACAAGACTACATCCAACAGAAAACATCTACATCACAGCCAAATCAACAAGATGGGTTTAGAATGTCCTCAGAGACACCACTTTTCAAGATCACGGGGAGATTGTAAGGGCAACTAATCTTAAGGCAGCCATTCCTCAAAACCACACAAATTCTCCAAGAATAAGGCCAGATCGTGGCAATAAAGTGCCAAGTCCACTTGTTTCTTTAGCAGAGACTGCATCACAAATTGGAGATGCTCAACCTCCTACTGTAGGTGTTCTAAATGTAATGTCCCCTTTTTTGGATATACCTGATTTTTGCCAAAAATTTCAATTCAAACAATACATTTTATTTACAAACAGTATTCTATAATAAAATTACATAATTGCAATTTAATTTAGAGAAATTCGTAATTAATTAACATCAAGCATTAATATCAAGGATCTATGATCATATACAAATAATCTCTATTGAAACAAAATATCTATATTCATTTGTATCTATTTCATAGCTTATTTCTAATTGCCAACCATATTAGGAATCCGGTGGAAAAACTTGATAGGATGCTGGGAGACTGTCCTCCTCAACCAAGCCCATGGGCACGGAATGAGCATACGAGCCATTCGGCCCATTGGCCCACAAGAATGACAGGATCTCTAGTCCATCCATCTTGGGGTTGGTGTACTTGATGAGGGAACCTGTACTGCTGCATCTCCCTGTCAAATGTTTCACATTGATTCCAGATATGATTGCTGATGGAAATCAGATAAGTAATTACTAATCTTATTTCTTGTTAGGACACCAGGAGACTATCTTCCTCAACCAAGCCCCCAAGGGCACGGAATGAGCTTCCAAGTCATTCAGCCCCTTGGCCCACAAGTATGGCAGGATCTCTAGTCCATCAAACTCTGGGTGGCATGCTTGATGAGGGAAGACCAGTACTGCTGCATCTTCCTAACAGATTTTAAAATAAATAAACAATAAATACAATGATAATCACTTTCCTTAATGTTTTAGATTACTGTACTTTTTCTGAATTCTATTCAAATCAGACTTCATCATTCGATTGTTGTTGAATGATCGATATCTGTATGATTGATTGATTGAGTACCTTTGATTGTATGATTTGAGATATTGGTGAGTGATGATTAATTGATTGTTGTTTAGATGATTGATGAGTGATAATGTAAGGAATGTTGGTTTGATATATTGGTGAATGATGATTGATGAATGCTGATTTGATAGATGGTTTGTTGATTGATTGTTTGCTTGATTTGAAAGTTGATGATTGCTTTTGTGGAATCATGAGTGATGATTGATAAGTGATCCTTGAATGATTGGAATTATCTCTTTTATACTTCATTAGTGAAAGGGCCACCACCTTTTCTCCATTGCTGCTCTTTGAGAGTAATAAATTATTTTCCAAATTGATCTCTTGCATCTCCTCCTCAAATGAAACCTTCTTTCCTTTTGTATCTTCCAATGTGAGGGTGAAGTTGCACCTTTTCATCATGTCTGCCCTTTGCAAGATTCACAACCTTTCATAATTACCACCCTTTGAAAGAGTACGACCCTTCATTTCTGCCCTTTGAAAGAGTCACTTATTTCTTTCCTATTCCTTTTTTCTTCCATTATTCCTTACTTGATTTAAATACCCCCATTCTTTCTTTCTTCCTCCATCCATCTCCCCTTTTAAATGAACTCTTCTCCTTTTTATATCTTATGTTTGATGGAGTCACGACTCTTCATTTCATGCCTTTTGACCATTCATAATTTAATCAAATTTTAATAATATTATATTCTTTTATATTTTAATTTTATTATTTTTTATTAATAAATCCTATTTCAACAAGGGGATATTGCACTAAACCAGTAATATCACCACAAACATCCTCCTCCACATTCTCACTAAAAAGAATGATGTCTTCTTCTGGCTTGGTTCTACTTACATTCCACTCATGAGAAGATTTCTTCATGAGAAGGAATCTGAAATTTCTACCCCTAGATTGTGAATGAACTCCTTTGTTTGAACAATACCTTATTTTGTTAGCCCTTCCTCACCAAGCACTTGCTTGACAAAATGCAGCATGGAGAGATTTTGGATGTTGAAAATTCTATGGAGGTGCCTATCCTCCAGTCTGTAATGTCCCCTTCTCCTTAGCACGTGGAAATTCACGAGGTTGGCCTATAATTTGACCCTCTTAGGCCAAGGATTTGATTAGGGGGTTGACTTGGCGGAAATTAGTGGCTTCACATTCTATTTCTACTTGGTTTTATGGCAAAATAAGGAGATAACACGTATCATGAGATGCGTGCATTTTAATTATAATGAAATAATATTTTAAAAGTGCAATTAAAATAACATGTGTAATAAAATAATAATAAAGTGTACCTACCCGATAAGGAGGGAATCTTCTAGAAGGAATCTTATGATGGGATATGAAAAGAATAAATAGAAGAGGGTAATTAATGGTTGAGCATCAGTTGTTTCTTATCTTCTCTTGTATTGTGGTTGTGGAGCCAAGGGTTGTCCGCAGATTTGGTCTTAGGGAATGATACCTCCCTTCGATCTGCATAACTGAGGGGGTGAGAGATCCTCCGAAGGGTTGCCTTGAGAGTGAGAGACATTCAGTCTTTCATACTGAGCTAATTGAGTTTCATATCAGATCTGAGATGTTTGCTTCAGACCTTCAGACTACCACGTTTTTGCTCATAAGTCATGGTGAATGCATCCTTTCATGGGCTTGAAGACAGCGATATTATCTAGAAGAAAGGGCAATTCCATTTGATGTATTTTGGAAGGGAATTGAGTGTAGTTGCAGCTAATATATCAGTCTGAAGCAGATTGTACCTTACCTCCTTTTCCCACGATTTTGTTCATTTTTCATCATTGATGCATCAGATGATAGGTTTGAGGACAGCGATATTGGTAGAAGCCAAGGGCTATTCATCTTGAGGTGTTTGTAGACGATTTTGTGGAGGAATTAGAGGATTATCAGTCTAAATCAAAATCGAACCATTCAGCTGTTGTCCCTTCGATTTTACTCATACTACCTCCTTTGGCATCGAATCTCATCATCACATGGTAGCGCTACCCTTATAAGGAGAAGACAATCCTTTTTGGAGAAGGTTGAGGGCTTATTGCTGATCAGTATCAAAAAAGTCAGACATTCCATATGCAGCAGCAGGGCCGAATCATGAAGTAGTATGAAACTGGCACATTGGAGGCTCTTTGGTCTATGATATTGATTGCTTCTTCACAACGCCTTATCTCAGGTTCATTTGCAAATAGACTTCATTGTAAATTTTCAGTTTAGTGTGCCTTGGATTTGGACTGTCATTTGTCTTCAGAAGTCTATAAATGGTTAGTTGATATCAGTCAATGTGTTTGATCATTGTAATGTCATATTAAGCTATCATATGAATAAAGGTTGAAGGAGTTTATGGCTGCAACTGGGTCTAAATCTTTGTAATGTCCCCTTCTCATTAATGTGTAGACATTCGTGGAGTTTGGCCTATTATTTGACCCTTGTAGGCCAAGGAGTTGTTGAGAGGGTCATCATGGCAGTTACTTATGGCTTCACATCTTATTTTACATGGTTTTATGGTGAGATAATGTGTTCTCACGTATGCACTTTATATTTTAGAAATATTTTAATATTTACTTAAGTGCAATTAAAAGATTGTTTTAAGGAGGTAATTAAATATTATTTTATTAAAATGGAATTTTCTAGAAGGAGGCCGAAACTGAAAACTAAGCCCAGCAAACTGAGACCTTGTTAGCCAATTGTTTGACTATATTCCTTGTGTTGATAATACACCATTTCTACACTTTTCAAGCAAGGGATATTACACAGTCCCACACATGGAAGTTTCATTCAGAAATGCTATGCTTCATAATGCCCTCCATCTTCCAGAAGCCAAAGAATTAAACCATTGATGGAAAAAATAGAGAAAAATATTTGCTGAAAACCTGAACAGAACAAAACCCAGCTGAAAACAATTCCAAATGAAATTGCAGAAGATGCATAGTAGAGCGCATGGAGTAGTCAATATAATCAAAGCATCACATGAGCAAGGACCATCCCATTAATCAAACCCAAAAATCAACAAAAAATAATGGTTGATGTAGGCACCTAAAATGAAAATCCTGCAAGTGAATGCTTCTGGCGGTAATTATCTAGTAGTTTTTTTGCATCACCATTTCATATTACACTCTGCTTTCCATCCTTAGGAGAAAAGATAATGAAAATCTTCTCAAAGTCATGTGGGAGATCAAAAGTTAGTTTGATAATAATATGCATCCCATGCTTAGCCGTTTTTACTAAATCATCCAAAACATTCCACTCCTTTGGATCTGAACTGATCTTAGATGAGAAAGGAGTTGATTGACCTCTGTATTGGCTAGCTTATCTGCTATTGAGTTGCTTTTTCGACAACAGTGATGTTAGTGATGGTAAACAATAAAATCAGAAAGCTTACTTAAACCCCAGACTTCATCAATAATATTAATCAAACACCTATCTTGTAATTGATTTTCCACTAGATCATTTATCACAAGGAATGGATTACCTTCAACCTGCAACCTCTTCCACCCTGGAGCAATCACCACTTTAATGTCTTCCAAAGCAACAACATCCTAAGCTTTGTTATTAGTTTTGGAACCTAAAAAGAAAGAGGCCCCTTTCACAAAAGCCCCAGAAGATATGCAAAACACGACCCCAGTAAGAGTTGAACCTATATTCTTTCTCACCACCCCATCAAAATTCATTTTTAAACAATTTTGCTCTAGCAATATCCAAGAGGATATATCATGCCCTTTTTGAGTGTTGATTACCCTCTTAATGTGGATTTGCTCATTGGAATTGTTACGTGTAAGAATTGCTTAATTTTGGGACTAAGAGCCGGTCATAGATTATTTGTTAACTGTTCTGTGATATTTTCAGGCGTGGGAAAATCATCGATTGTTCAGTTCATTGTCAATGGTGTACCTGTTTCTAACATCCAACAGACAGTGGGATGTAAAGTTGGTATTAAGGTGATTAATGCTGTTTTCAAGTCTATTGCAGAGATGCATTTGAATATCAGTGACTTCAGGCATTGACATTCTTTTTTTTCCCTTTTATTCAGCTCATGACTTATGGAGGTTCTGGCAGCTCTTCATCTACAAGCAGCAAAGGTGAAAAAGATAGAGAATTTTTTGTAGAGTTGTGGGATGTGAGTGGACATGAGCGTTATAAAGATTGCAGATCACTCTTCTACTCACAAATTAATGGTGAGGAAGCCTGCATTCATTATCATTGGTAATAATGGTTCAACTACTGTAATGGAACAATCATTTCAACTCCATCTGTTTTTCTTTTGCTTAAAACCAAGGCCGCTAGGGAATGTTTTAAATTCTCAATTTAAGAGGTAAAGAGATAGGACTCCCTGCTTATGATTTTGACTCCATTTTCTGCACGATTCTTGGTAGGGATGCATATGCTGTGCTGCATTTTTACGTTTCTGAATGATGCTGGTGATCACTGTCTTTGGATGTATTCTCGTATTTGCAGCAAAAGAAGTCAATCATCTAGTTGTCTTTTACAGGGCTTCTAAGAGGAGCTGATTTAGGGATTGTAAATAGTTAAAAAACAAAGTAAGATTTTATCTGCATCAATCTTGAACATGAAACAAATATTGTTTTGAGGTAATGGCTGTGAGCAATGTTTAATCTTGACACATGCATTTGTTGAATATTCACACTAAGTATGATCAAGATAAAGAGTTTCAGCATGTTGAACTATTATGATTGGTTCTTGTAGATAGTTGTACTGAAATGTTAGTGGAATACCTTTAAATGGGTATTTTTGGAGCTGTCTTATGCTAGAATTAGTTATATTTTGTAACAACCTGTTGATGTGTTTTTTATGCACATGCGAACATAGAATAAAATACCCAAAAGTATCTTATCCTCTCTTGAACAAAGCTTCTCAAATGCTGAAGATTAGCTTGAGGATCACTTGAGACAACTCCAAGGTTCTTATATGTCAGGTCACGATGCGTGGATAAGCACAGTTGGTTGATGTGATTGCTGGTATCACAAAGAGACTTACATTGAATTATCGAATGCTTGAATCGCTGGAACTTGATTATCTGATATTGCAATCTTGTGATGCTTTTGTCCTAAACTAGCTTGAATTGAAAAAAAGGGCAAAAGGAAAGGGTTGAGAGAGTCTATTCTAAGACCTAGAATGCAAGAAGATAGTTGAATGATTAGCTGGAATCCTACTGGGCGAGGTCTCACCATCAACTTGAACAATTTGACACAAGCTCGGTGCAATCTTCTAAGGACATTTCAAAGATGTTCAAATCATTACCATCGAACATCGCTCACCATTCAAGTTAATGCATAAACAATGGATGTATAACGATTTGAAGTTAAGCGCATAGCATTCTAGTTGACCACACAAGGCACACTTACAATCGGCAAGAGGCTAGTGGTATGGACTAAATGGATTCCACACGAATGCATCCAACGAATTCTTCCATTCAATCTAATTAACATGAAAACAAAATGAGAACTAGAAACCATGAGACTTGTTGAAATAATACATTTCACCATAACTTCAATGGAAAGAGTATCTCATTTACAAGTCTTCAACAACAATTTCTTCTCCTCCTATTCTATTCTAACTTCTATTCTATCTTCTATTCTAGTCTCCGCCTACTACTAACTATTCGCTTTTAACCTTTTCAAAATGAGGAGCTTGAGCTTTATATTGAGAGCTCATTACAATGAATGGCTTAGATCAATTTGAGATCAATGGCCGAGATTTTACAATGAAAAGGGTTTGTCACAACAAACTTAGTTCTGGCCAATGAAATAATTACAACACTTTGGCATGACCAATAGATAATGAGGGTAGGTGCCTCAGAGTTTGTGCCCTCATGGATGAGCTTGGTGCATTGAATCTGGACATGCTGAGGTGGAATTCTTTTGATTGGTGGGATGATGACTAGGACGCCACCTTTAACTTGCACTTTGTAGCTTTGATAGATCATCATGAAGGAATATTTCTTGATACTCAACATTATCCAGCTTTGGCGGTGATGATGATGATTTTCTAACCTTGATTAACTCTTTTGAAACTATCCTCGAAGGCTTTAGAATGAACTTTTGATGTCACCACTGTCTCTCTCCTTTGGAATTCCTTCTCTTGTGACTTCCTCCATGTCGTTGATGTTGTAGATCATGTCTTTATGTAAGTGAATGCTTCTTGTGTGATCTCCTTATTTCTTTCTTCATCTCTTTCAAAACAAACAAGCAAGTATCAAATACACATGATATATATATCTTCCATATAATCTCCTAGTTTGATGTAATAATGTGATTTCATGTGGTTTGCAGGTTTAATAAGAGCAATTAAAGAGAATTCACCTTCATGAAGGGGCACTTGGAGTTGTTTTTCGCTTGTAGAAAGGGGCTCTTGAAGTTTACTCCACCCTGGATGTTCATGAAGTTGTCCTTGTCTTTGAACTTACTCTCCTTCATTTTCTCTCAACTTTTAAGTTTTTCTTGATGACAACATGAAGAACTACCTTTAGAAGAGGCCTTCATAGGAATTTCGCTCTGTGAGTGCTGCTCATGAAGTTCGCCTTGACATTGCTTCACATGAAGTGATCTTTGAACTTCTATCTTCATCTTCTTAAACTTAAAATGACTCTTCCAAACCTCAAATCAATCTTGCAACTTCGCCTTCTATTAAGAATACATGGAATAGAGTTCACTCACTCAAAATTCGTTCTTGAAGCTCAATTTGTGGAACTCACTCATATCCTTCAAATTGTGAAGTTTGCTCATCTAAGTTGATTCTTGAAGTTCGCTCATGTAGGTCAAATCATGAAGTTCGCTCATATGCATTAATTCTTGAAGTTCATTCATATGCCTTGGTTTGTGAAGTTGAAATTCGCCCTTGAAGCTCCCTACATGAAGTTCACTCCTCATTAAGTTCATGAAGTTCGCTTATGTAGGCTTGAACATGAAGATTGCTGATGTAGCTTTGAAGGTGAAGATCACTCTAAGTGGTGTGCTCATGAAGTTTAACATGAAATTCACTCCTTTTGTCCAATTCACAAAGTTCGCTCTTGATCTCTAAATCATGAAGTTTGCTCTCGATCTTTAACTCACGAAGTGTGCTTGTCTTCCTTAACTCATGAAGTGCGCTTGTCTTGTTGAGTTTGTGAAATTTGTTTCAAATTGAATTCATTCAAGGTTAATGCTATCAAATATCCTTCGCTCCTCTTCTTCCAATTTTGCTCATGTAGGTGAGTTTATGAAGTTCGCTCCTGTGTGCTCATTCATGAAGTTCGCTCCTGTAGGTTGAAACATGAGGTTCGCTTTTATGCCTTAACTTGCAAAGTTCGCTCCAAATCTCAAAGTCATGAAGTTCA
Source organism: Cryptomeria japonica (assembly GCF_030272615.1). Taxonomy (NCBI): domain Eukaryota; kingdom Viridiplantae; phylum Streptophyta; class Pinopsida; order Cupressales; family Cupressaceae; genus Cryptomeria; species Cryptomeria japonica. The sequence goes on along the minus strand of NC_081407.1, from coordinate 801,961,493 downwards.
TTCCAAATCTCCAACTCATGAAGTTTGCTCCAAATCTTCAAGTCATGAAGTTTGCTTTGAACTCAAAATCGGATCTGTTCAAGATAAAGACTCGCACATCTTCCTTGGGCATATGAAAGAAATTCGCTTCCACTTAGGAATTCATGAAGTAAAAAAATTTCTCTCCACTTAGCAAGCTTATGAAATTCGCTCTCCTTGACTAGCACATGAAGTACGCTCCCATAGGTTTGAAGATGAAGTACGCTCTTCATGCTCAAGACATGAAGTTCGCTCCTATCAGCTATCACATGAAGTTCGCTCCATTTGCTCAACTCATGAAGTCGCTCTACTTGCCTTGTGCATGAAGTTAGTCCTAAATCTCACCTTTCATTATCACTTTGACCCCAAAATCACTTTTCCCAAGCATTGAATCATCTCAAAGCAATGTTCTTATAAACAATATTGCAAAATCGCTCTTGATCTCTTGCACATGAAATTCGCTCTTATATGCTTGAAGGTGAAGTTCGAAGTTCGCTGTTGTATCGTGAATCTTGAAGTCCGCTGCCCTAGGCGAGTTCATGAAGTTCGCTCATCTATGTGGATTCATGAAGTTCGCTCTTTCTTGCCTATCATCATTCAAAATCATTCCCTCTTAGGCATCAAATTAGCTTCAAGGAAAATGCATCTATTTAGCTGCCTTTTATCTTGTCTTGGGGGCATTCACTCATCTCCTCCAATTTGTAAAATTTGCTCATGTAGGCTGATTCTTGAAGTTCGCTCCAATTCTCCAACTCATGAAGTGAATTTCAATCTCCTCCTCGAGTTCATGAAATTCCAGCTTTAAGTGTTTAAACCATTCCACATGAAAACACTGTCAATTTGATCTATAAGGCCTAGGGAAGAATTTCGTTCCAAGTGGGGGCAAAGGACAGAACCTTGAAGAAATTTGCTCCAATTGGGGAGCACAGGACAGGTCCTAAGCAAATTTGTTGTTAGTAAACTATGATGCACTTGCTCGTTCTTCTTCATCATTCCATGAGCTTCCCTTTGCTTTTGTATCAAACTCCAACTCTGTTTAAGGTGGTGAATCTCCTGCAGTCAGCTCTGTAAGTGCATAGTAATGGTCTGATCCACCCTCTTTATGTGATTGAATCTTGATATTGTCCCTTTCCCAAATGTGGATATTGATGTGTGAGTCCTCCTTGAATTTGATTTGCCTTGGAGTGTAGTCTTTGAACTTCCTAATGAAATCATCTCTTTATCAGCTTTCAGTCCTCTTATCAAAACCTGAAAGATACATAATGAATCAAGAATCATGCAAATAAAACAATCCTTCACACTCCTAATGCATCATTAATTGTGCTTTCAAAGATCAATTCAAATCTGGGAAATAACAATCTACTGATGGAATTAGTCCTTGAAATCAGTTCTGATCTGAATTTTGATCCTGAAATTTGTAGCTCTGCCTCTCTGTCTGCTGCAATTCGCTGTCTTTAGATTGCAGAGCAGATTGTATCAATTGCTTTGATTAATGCCTAGGAATGAGGATGGATGACTTCTTATATAGACGGTGGGATGTTAAAGGGTCTGTTTTACTCTATCTTCATTAAAGTGACACATTTTCATTCAGAGGCCAACTCCTTATTTTTTTGTTGCCACATCTGCAAACTTTTTCCCTCACCTTAGAGTTTGGTGGGGCCCAATCAAGGCTACGTGGTAAAGGAAGTTTAAGGGAATATTATGCCTTAAAACAAGCTTTCTAAATCTCCATTTCAGATTTTGTGGGGCCCAGCAGGAGGATCCTTAAAATTTTTATTTAATTCTCTATTTTGAGTTTGTGGGGCCCAAGATGTGATGAGGCAAGGATGGCTGAAGAAATGTGAGGTGTTGAAGAAAGGCCACGGGTGAAAGGGAAGAAGAGGATGTTTGGGGAAAGGGAGACATAAGGGGTATGAGGTGGGAGATAGAGGATACGTGGGGGAAGGTAAATTTAGGATGTGGGAGGTATAAGGGGTAATGGAAGGGGTTAAGATATATGGGGAGTAAAATGGAACGGGAGGTATTAGGGGTAATAAAAAGGGTAAGGGGGTAAGGTGGTAGCTAAGGGAAAAGGTAGGAAATGGAAGGTGGGTTAGGATAGGACAGGGGTAGGAGGTATAGTGGTAGGTAAGGGAAAGGGTAGGCTAAGGGAAGTAGAAGGGTAAGGGGTGTGAGATGGAGGGTAGAGGATGTAGGTGTGAGTGTAGGTGAAGGGTAGGGAGGTATAGGTAAGTGTAAATGTAGGTGAAGGGTGGTGGATGAGTATGCTAGGATGTGAAGAGGGTTAGGTAGGTGAGGGTATAGGTGAAGGTAGGGAGGTGAATGCGATGGAAGGGGTAATGGAGGTAAAGGTAAAGGTAAAGATAGTGGTAGGGGTAGGTTAAGGATGTGGGATGGAAGTTAGGAAATATAAGGTAGGTTATGTAGGTGAAGTAGGTTAGGATATGGGGATGGGTGGAAGGAAGGATAGATGGAGTATATAGAGGTAGGTGGGTAGAGGATATGGTAAATGGAAGTGAAGCGTGGTAGGGGAGGTGGAAATGGAATGGTGAAATGGTGATGGCAATGATGAGAAATGGAAATGGGAGTGATCGGGTTTGGGCACCCACTAACAAGACTGGGAGAAGTGGAAGGGATTATGCCTTGGCTGCGCAAAGGGAGTGTTGAACCTCACTTCATTCTTAAGAGGGGAGACTTGATCAGCTCCTGAGCAACTACAAACAAAAGGTTAATAGCAAAGACTTGACAACAACTAACAACTAAGCTATGACGACTAGCCTAGAAAGCGAAAAAAAGTGGGGGGTCCCATTTGCAATGGGGCGATGTGTGAATACCTCACAACACAACCCACCTTACTTTGTTTTAATCTTGCAATATAAGGATGCAATGCAATGTCTTCGACACTTTGATCACCTAGATCATGGAGTGGACTAGGTGAGAGCATATGGTGCCTCCAACTACACAACTAATCTAGATGAATGCAGTTACACATGAAATGGCAGCAAGCTGACTAGAATACGCAGGTGACAAAGACAGTCCAATCAACACTACTTTAGCGGACTGCATAATATGACACGCAAGTGGCAAAGCCAACCTATCAACACCTCTTTGGTAGATTGCGTATATGCAATGCAAGCCATTGACAGACTTTCTAAGGTTGACTCGGACCAGAATGGTCGATAATGTCAGCTTGTTCATGCCAAACATTCTGAATGTAGAATGCTATAATTGTTGGAACTTGGCAGTAATCCATCCAACTTACAAAATGAAAATGCATTCAAATGAAATACTAGGATGGTACTACCATCTGGGGTTTACAAGATATATAAAAGGCAATACAAAATAGCATGGAACTGCTGCAACAATTAATTTATTGTTTTGATCAGACTTATAACACTACTGCAAATACATGGAATGGATCAAAGAACTTAGAACATCATTCCCAGTACATTAATTCATTAATCCAACTGAAGCATACCTCAAATAGATGATGCAACAAGTTGATTGCAGATCTAATGTTATTTTGTTCTGTTGATAACACTGCTTAAACAGGTCCGATACACTCTAATGACACTCCGTAGACTCCTTTGTTTGCTGATTTCACCCCCCAGAATGAAAGAAACACATTCCCAACTAAAACCCCACCTGCAAAAGCACTCCTAACTACCACTAAACAGAGACTCAAACACACTGGAACTCAACATTGTCCAATTATTAAGGAGAAAAATCAGATTTGCATAGGTCTGCTCTTAACTGGAAAACCAAAATATTTACAACACTCCAAAAAACATCTTAAATGACACGAAATGTCAAATATCCCAACTTTCAAGGCTAAGGCAAGGCTTACCCCACCAAGATGTCACCTTGCATATATGAAACATATCCTAGAATGGAGTGCTTTAAACATCAACTGTGGGGACTGATAACTTGTCTAGATTTACTGTCCCGCTGAGCACCTGTGAATTCATCCAATTGTTATAAATCTGTTGAATTTGATCTTCCTGCTTCATAGCTCAAACATGATTCAGTAGCAAAATCCAATGTCTTTATATAATTGCAGAACTTTGAGAATCTGAAGATTGAACTGGAATTATGAAACATGTATTTGCTTTGCTTGAAGTTTTTCTAAAACTTCTTGTCTCCATGATATGTATAATTTTGTAAAGAGAGGTTTTTTTGGGGTCCTCACCTATGAAACAAGCAAAATACAATATACCAGAAGAAGGTGGCAACATAGCCAGAACAAACAGATGAACCTAAATGAGTACTTTGAAGGCCAGCCAAAAACAAAAATGCCAACTACCAACTTACAGAGAGCCAAACTGTAAAACCAGCCATATACTGCAGGAGAAATAAAGATCAGGAAGGCTACAAACCTTAGTCTAGATTGGTAGCCCCTCTATTGTCCAATGCCACTGGAAAAAATGCCAATATCACCTGAAACAGATGCCACCAAAATCTTCTTGGAGTGAGACACAGGATTATCCATACTTTCTGCTAACTGAGGGAAGTTGACACCATGGATCACTTCTTTCCTCCAAACCACCTTGCATAAGTGCCACCAACCAAGGGAGGGGGGATGAAACGCTAGTCACTCCTTGATTGGGTAACTAGTAGATGTTTTATCACATTTTTCAAATCAAAGCTGAACGCTTAAACGTTCTCCAGCTGATTGAAAACAGCCTTTAGTCCTGTTGGTATGTGTTTTTTCATTTACCAAACATTAGAATAAAATATCCGAGGATACTCTATCCTCTCTCAAGCAAAATCACTACTTGTGCCAAGATTGCGAGCAAGACCACAAGGTGACTCCAAGGTCTATATGTGCAAACGGGCTACTTTGTTATGTATGCTGAAATACAAGGGGGACTTACGCTTGACTTGTTCAATTCACAATGAAGATCTATCATTTGGGTTTGGATCATGGACTTCAAGAAAACCGAAAAGGGGATAAGGGTTTAGAAATTCTAATCAATTCCTAAGAATTCAAGAGACGGTATTGACTAGGTGACTTCTATAACAACACTTTGCTTTGCCACACTTAGGACAACTACACAAAGTGAGTGCAATCTTCAAGGGATGTGCTTATGATTTTCATAGTCACGAATAATACCAATAGTTGAACAATATTACTCAAAGTAGAAGTTAAATCCTCCACAAAATAAGCTCAGACTAACTTTACACAATGAACAAAAATCATTTGTTCATCAAAAGTATGAGCGTATATTCACCATAAATCAATACTTATCAAATCTTGCATTCTTCTAACATGCATGAAATAAAATCTAAACTATGATGAGGGATAAGAACCATGCCAACTCCAAAATAAGAGAGGTAATCACCATCAATTCGAACAATGCATTGCTTATTACTTTGGCAGTTGTAAGCAACAATTACTTATCTCAACATGTTTTGCAACATGCTCCCATGATTTACAAATGAGGGGGTGAGCTCAATTTATAGGCTCCCCAATTACAATTCAATGGCCAAGATTTATTTCAAATCAACGGTCAAGATTACAAAATAAAACCCTAATTAGGGTTTGCTACAACTAACTACCTCTCGACCAATGAGAAAATTACATTAGAGGACACTTTTCCTTCTTGCTAAATATAAACCAATAATAAAATAGAAGGCCTTCTAGAAGCTTCTGGATAAGTCAGGTTCATTGAACCTAGACATGTTGATCTTGATTGTTGAATGTCCTACTTGAATTCTCCAATTTGTGCCGAAAAAATTGCTTATGTATGGAATAGTCCTCTTGCCACTATCTGATCTTGATTGGGAGCTTGTCTTTGACTCTTCAGGAGATGAAATCCTTCAAGAAGTTTGGAATTTTTGCCAAGCTTGAAGACTTTTCTTGATGCTTGGAAACTCTTTCAAGTGTCTTGAATTTTGGAGAAGTATCCCCTTGTGCCTTCGCCACAATGAAGGAAATTGGAACTTTTTCTGTGAAGTATTTCCCATACTTAGCCAAATTTTATTTTGTTACCCCTTCATGTGGGTCCTCCAGCACCTAGCCAAGATTTTGATCATTTTTATGCTCGGACACACTTCGCCTATGGATTTGCCTTCAATTCTAGATTTGGCTTGTGCTGAGTAGAACAAACTCCACCCTTGGACAAGGATTTTATTCATCTTCTCCTTACTTTTCCTCTTTATTCTTCTTCTTTTTTCTTGTTTCATCTCCAACACTTAGTCAAAATTTGATTCTTTTGGTTGTAGAAAATTCCACACAACGCCATTTTTCATGTGTCAAATTTTTATTTTCCAACTCGTTCGTTTGTTTGACCCTTGATTTCATGTGCTACTTTGTCAAATTTGTTTCTTTCTTTAGCCATCTTCCTTTTTTTGGCATGGCAAGTCGATTGTCTTCATGTCTTATCCTTGAGCCATAGACAAATTTTTATATCTTGCTTAGGCATATTCACATATTCCATTTATGTCTAGTCAACTTGTGTTTTAAAATTTTATTTTCTTCTTAACATGTCTAAGCCCTTTGCTTTTCTCTTTCAACTTGTCTTCATGGCGGATTTGGAGTCCTTTATGCCAAGTCGGACTCGGCCAATGTTTTGCCAACTTCAACTTGCCTAAGTTGGACTTCGCTCAAGTGTGGACATCTCTTTGGGAGGGCGGACTTTGAAGTGGTTTAGACATGTTTATTTGCTAATGTCTTCATGTTTTTATAGCTAGGCGGAGTTTGTTCATGTCCTGCCATGTCTTGCTTTTTTCATGGTGGACTTGGAGGAAGTCATACCAACTTTGTTATTGGCGGACTTGGAAATTAACATGCGTGCCAACTTCAACTCTTCCTAGGCAGACTTTGATATTCATTAGCCATTTGTCCAAGGCGGACCTTGTGACTTCTTTGCCATCTACCTCTTGTGCCTAGCAGACTTCATGCTTCATTGGATCTTCCTTGTGTTAGGGCGGACTTTCTCATGCCTTGGACATTCTTTGCTTATGCCTTGGCGGACTTTGAGACCTTTTGGACAACTTTCTTTCTCCCTTGGCTAGGCGGACTTAGGCTTTCCTTAGACATATCTTTTTCATGCTTTTATACATTATAACCTTTTCTTGCTTTTCCATATGGCAAACTTTATATCTTGTTGGACAAGGCGGACTTCATGCTCTATTTGCCATGTTCTCAGGCAGAATTTGCCCATCTTATGACAAGGCTGAGTTTGGAAGTCTTCATGAGAAGGCGGACTTGACAAGTGTTTGGACAAGTTCATTTTTGAGCTGCTGGGCGGACCTTGCTCTTCATTGGCCAAGGCGGACTTGGTAAGTGTTTAGACTTTGCCCTGATCTTCATCCTTCCAAAGCGGACTTTGTCTTGTGTTGGAACTTCTTCATAGGGCGGAGTTGGAGAGTGCTAGACCAAGGGCGGACTTGAACTTACCTTAGACATGGCGAACTTTGCCAACCTTTTGCCATTCCTCTCTTGCCTAAGTCGGACTTTGCATCATGATGGACAGTGCTGAGAAGGCGGACTTGGAGGCCTCCTTGCCAAGGCGGTCTTGGATCTTTCTTGGACATGTTGGAGTTGGAAGTGCCCATGCCAAGGTGGACTTGAAGCTTGGAGTGCATTCTTTATTTCGTTTCTTGTCTTTCTCCTAGAGGGCGGACTTCATGAGTTTTATTCCAACTTTAATGTGCTTTTTCAAGCTTGGGCGGAGTTAGGAGTGCATTAGCCAATGGCGGACTTTGAAGGTCTTGTGACATTCTATCTCTTGGGCGGGGTTCACCTTCTATCTGCCAGAGAGGGCGGACTTTGATGAAGTCAAGACATCTTCCATAAGGCGGAGTTTGAACCTTCTTGGACAATCCAAGGGCGGACTTCATCTTCCTTGTGCCATGTCTTCTTCTAGGCGAACTTGACAAAGGCTTTGCCAATCTTGACATATGCTAGGCGGATTTTGACTTGCCAATTTTGAAATTTAGCTTTGCTCCTTCTTTACTTTCCATGCCTTAGTTTTATTTCTCTCCTTTCAACTTGGTCATGGTAGCTTAACCTCGGGTAGGAGTCTGACTAACTCTTGCCATGAGATAGTTGACTGATGGTAGGAGTTTAACATGTGCTTTCCAAGTTTGTTTGTGCATGGGTGGAGTTCAAGGAAACTTGGACATGCTTCCACTTTGCATTACCTTTGACATCTTAACCTTGGCAGACTTTACATGTCTTTGTACATTGCTTTGCTAGTAGTAGGGCGGGGTTTACATGTGTTTGGACATGTTTGTCTTGTTCTCTTTCCTTTCCAAGTGCTTTACTTGCCATCCTAACCTCTTGCCATCCTTGCTTTAATCTTTTGCTATGTCCTTTGTTTGCTTTGTCTTGGACATTCTAAACCATAGGTAGGAGTTTGCTTAACTCTTGCCATGGGTTAGTTGACCGAAGTTAGGAGTTTGCCAATGCTTGGACATCTTTCCCTTTGCTTGAGCGAACTTGGAAGACTTCATGCCAAGGTGGACTTGGCAGCATGCTGGACATGTTTGTTCTTTGCTTGATTGAACCTCTTACTCCATGCCTTCCAATTTGAGCGAATTTTTAATCTGGACAGCCATGTGCCTACTTCCATTGTCACCTTTGTGCTTGATCAACCATGTTCATGTCAGGTCCATGCCATGTTTATCTGGAACAAGACCTTAATTAGGGTTTGCACCTTGCTTTTTACACTGAAAGACCAAAATTTTCAATTCTCAGAACATGGGCAGTAATAATATGGCCCGAGGATCAAAACCCTAATTCCACAAAAAATCAGAAAAAACATAACCTTGCTTTTTGTACTTAGAGGCAATATTTTTCAAATCTGAAGACATGGGCACTGACCAAATGACTCGAGGAACAAAACCTAGGTTCTACTTTTAAAAAAAAGCAGAAAAAAGCAAAAAGTGAAAAAAGTAAAAAGCAAGCCAAAAAAGCTGCTTCCCGGAGTGTGCCCAAAGTGCCAAAAACAAAACTTTATAAATTTAGAAAAAAATAAAAAAGCAAAAATTCCTAAAAATAGAAAGTTGTCAGAAATGACTCAAAGCAATTGCATTCCTCGTCCTTCAAACCTTCTAAGCACTTTGATAACGTTCAAACACTATTTAGAGCATGATTTCTCTACTTGGCTCGGGATGACTTCTCAAAAACTCTAACTCCTCATTTGCAAAAAGATTGGTGATTAGCAGTTGTGATGCCAAAGCAAAACCCTAAAAAGCAAAAACAGGGGGTCCCCATCTGTGATTGGGCAATGTGTGAAAAAGGTCACAACAAGTCCCTTGTTCGGAACCTTAATATCATCCGTAGTAGCTAATTGGATTCAGACTGCTACGAGCTGAAGATGAAGAATCATCCCCGACATACAGTGCAGAACAGATAGCTGAATCTTCTTGAAGCAGGAGACATGCTCTCTGACTCTTTGGCTAGCCCATTTGTAATGCTGTCTTCAAGCTTGTTCATGATATCCTCTCAAATGGAAGCCTACTGCATGCAAAACCATCATTCCCCAAGCCCTATTGCCTAAAAATGCACTTAACCAATCACATGGCAGCAGGATCTTTGCAATTAAAAATTATTGCCTTGAGGTGCTTATTGGAGATGAATCTTCAACAGAAAGTGTCCCAATATTTAGAAGCCTCCTGCTTATGAGCTATAACATAGAAAAACAAGTGTTCCCACAAAACAAGCACCAACAGAGCAACCACTCTCCAGAGCTTCAACACAGAGAAACAAGAGCAAAATGGCCAAGAACCTGCAACATCTAATCCTGAACACATATACTGCACCTCCAACAAACATGCATTTTGAAAATGCATGCATGAGCTGAATAAGGTTAGCAATTTCCAAAGACCGCATCAAATGTGCCAATTGCTACTATAGCAGACAATGATGAAGAGAGATCAGACATTCAGTAAAGATAGTGGTATAGGAAATCATAAACCAAGTGCCTCCAGACAAAATAATAAAGATATAATAAGATATGGCATCTAGAATGCCAAGCGAATCAAAACCATTCAAGTCCAATAGAAACCCAGAGCATCATACTTGAAGATGAAGAGAGATCAGACATTTAATAAAAATAGTGGCATAGGAAATCATAAACCAAGTGTCGCCAGGAATTTTTTTTAAAGAAATAACAAGAGATGGCACCATCTAAAATGCCAAGCAAAGCAAAACATTCAAGTCCAGTAGAAACCCAGAGCACCATACTTGATGAGGAACCAGGATTAAGGAGGTCAATCGATAACCATAAGAGCTTCTAGACCTGCCTACGTATGTGAACTTGCACTAATTAGAGCTGAAAAAGGATATTGATTGACCCCAGGATTAGCCATCAAATAAGTTGCCTTTTGCGTTCACACAAGCAATGTCTAAGAAAAAACATCATCAAAATACTTCACAAAGAAAGAGCCTCCAAATATTTTTTTTGCCAAGAATCACTATTGAAGAATTCTTCTCAATAATGAGCTTCTTGCAACTGACCTCCCTAGCTAGGGAGAGTTATTAGATAGCTGCTTCATATTCAGCCTCATTATTAGTGGAGTCCCAAGCAAAAATGGAGCTACCCTCAACAAAACACCTTTTATCATCTGGTAATACAACAATGGCCCCAGCAGGCTCCGGATTTCCCCTAGAGTTACCATCAGAGTTAAGCTTAAGAAATCTCAAGAGGAGGCTTGTTTCAATATGCCATATTCCTGACAATCAGTCTACCAATTGCCACTTTAACGGTGGAATAGGCCAATATTCCAAACCTTCAAAAGAGAGTTTCAAGGGAGAGAGTTTGTCACCAACTTTTGCCAGTGCCAGATGCACATAGGATTGTATGAAAGCTTCAATTTTCAACCAGCACTATTACCAAAGACAAGATCGATCTTTGAAGTTCCTACCTTACTGCTCAAACCAAACACCCATGACATTGATTCTTCAAATCTTTGAAATGATTGAGAACTGGTCCACTGCTTTTTCTTGCTGGAGGCCATTCTTTCTAAAAGCTAGCATATCATCCATTATGATGCATTTTCTCTTATAGAGGAATAAACTGTTATTTATGAGAGAGTTTGTAAGACCAAAAGGTAACTAGAAAATCATGGTGATCTATTATGAAATCTGTTTTAAGAACAATGACGTCCAATTCTAACTTGGTGGCAACCACTCTTCCTTCTTTATTCGAAAAGGCTATGCCCCCTTTAGGTTTGGCAATGGAGATACTTATCTTTTGTGGTGACCTTGCTTAACAGTCTAAAGTCATTATACATTGTCACTGGCTTGTCTTTCTTCTTGAGTAAAAGGACTGTTGCATCAGAGGGAGATGGATGGTCCTTATGAAGACATCTTTGTTAAACAATGGTAATGTAACTTGATTTGTTGATCAAGGTCTAGTCCATGTTGTGAGTCATTATGCAAGATGTTTGTCAAAGACTCAAATGCTAAAATTGAACCTGATATCGATTGGTTTTGGGTTTCTCTTTCAATTTCCTTTGTGTATGTTGCATAGCAATGTTCACATCTTTCTGACTAATCTTTTGTGGGATGCTAAATTTTTATGGTTTCTTTTCTTCTTTGAAATTGACACAGTCGTTGCCCAACCACATTAAATTATCTTATTTACCTATCTTCTAATATCCAAACTTAGATAATGGTTATGTTGGTGAATTTGTATTTGAACATTGTGTGCACTGATATGCTGTTTTGATTCAATTATTGCTTTGCTGCTAGCTCTACAACGCAAGCAAAAATCAGGTTTGAATGTTGATATTCGAGCATTTTGGGGAAAATTGCTGGAGATGCAGTTGTGCATGTATGCTCGATCTAGTAACATTTGGACCTTTTCACTGTTTTCTGTATCCCTGAAAACATTCTTGAAGGTTTCTTGCTAAATTTGTGGCTCTTTTAACATATTTTGTTTGTCTTTTAGCATCCTAAACTAAGTACTGCTTTTTTTCTAGGCCCTCAACATTCTCCAGTTTGGCGTCTGTTGTGTGTAGGGAACTTATTTTATGGTTGTTTGAAACTGTTCATTTTGAGGGTTAACATTATGGGATGCCGTCATTAGGAGGGTACTTCAGAATTAGAGTCTTGGCTATCAATTTTAAGGCCTTCTGTCTGCTAAATGGAGTCTGTTTTCCTGTATTCTGTAGTTGTGCTACAATTTTTTAATGCTATTTGTTTGTCTAGCCTCTGCCAGTTGGCCTCAAAAGTTACAATTCAAGGTTGGAGTTTCTTGTTCATTGCATCCTTAAGTTGTGACAAGGAATGATGAGTTTTCGTTCAGTAATTTCTGCTTAAATTTTCATTTTTGGGAAGCAAGACTGATTGGTTTTAGGAGTTTTGCCAATTTCAGATGATTAAAATTAATATTCTACTGATGTGAACTCTGTTAGCTTTTTTTTAATCTAAAATAGTAGAAAATCCTGGAGATATGGCCATAGCTTCAGTGTCAAATTAAGAACATAAACATTAAGGCCAGTTCTCCTTCATACATGTCCCTGACTCCTTGGGGGATGGAGCAAAGTATTCTTTTGCTCAAGCAATGGACCTGCAAAGTTAAAACTAAACATCTTGTTCTTAAGCACTAGCTGTGTGATCAGATGATCAAGCCAAAAGGAAATTGAGTGAAGACGTGTAATGTTGCTTTTGATGAAAGTTTAAAGGCTCTGTCTATTTTTCAGACTTGCTTAGATTGTTTATCGTGTTTTATTGGTTAGATTGAGGAGTCTCTCATAGATTTTCAGAATAAGAAAATAAATAAATGGATTGAGGCTTATCTGGAATGATATAGACAAAGTGATTTTTATGTCTACTCTCCAATTATGTATACTGTTTTTGCTTTTATTCTACTCTCAAATTTGGAGTTTATATAGTTGTTATTCTATTTTCAACCAGACTGAAGTTACCAATTTCTTCAATATTCTAGACTCATATTATGAGTTTATATATTTGTTATTATTTTTATCGCCCAGACTGACTCAGTGAAGATCAGCTGTTGTATTTATGTGAACAGGTATCATATTTGTTCATGACCTATCTCAACGGAAGACTAAATCAAACCTGCAGAAGTGGGCTGCAGAGATTGCCAACCTGGGAACATTCTCAGCCCCTCTGGGTATCAGCAATATAGCTGGTATTCCTGTTCCATTCCTGGTTATAGGGAATAAAGCTGACATTGCACCAAAGGATTGTGGAAAAGGTAGCAGTAGCAATCTTGTTGATGCTGCACGCCAATGGGTTGAGAAGCAGGGTTTACTTTCTCCAAGTGATGAGCTCCCTTTAACCGAAACATTCCCACGGAGTGGTGGTCTAGTTACAGTTAGGACTATTTCCTTGATCTATGTCATGAGAGTGTAAACTAGTTCTCCCATTGTTGGTGCCATAAATTCTACTTTTAATATTTATCTGTTTCTGTTGTATAGAATCTAAAAGAGATTTTGTTTATGATGCATGTATCAGGTAGCTAAAGAAGGTCGTCTAGACAAGGAAGCAGTGAACAAATTCTTTATTACTGTATGTGTTCTCGAGGCAATAATCAATTGAATTATTTTTCCTATAGCCTACAATTGAGTAGATACCATTTTATGTGCATGTAATATACGTGTACATAGTGTACTGATGATTTTACTTCTATCCAAAATTTCATCTAGTTGATCAAGAGAAGATACTACCCAGAGGATCTTCCAGTTTCAGTACAACAATCATGGGTTAGCCCCACTGCCAGTAAGAATATATATCATGCAAGGCAGAGATCAAATGATGACAATTCAATACAGAACTTCATAGGGTATGGTAACACTTTAATATATATTTGTAAACAATTTCGTGTGACGTGTAGTACTTTCTATCTTAAAAATTTAATACTTCATCTATACCTTTTTCATGTGCAGTTTGAATGGCGATGATTACAGATACAATTCACTTCCTCCACTTCCAGCACAACGCACTCTCACCCCACCTCCAACTTCATATCCTCAGCAACCTATGTTGTTCTCAGATGATTATTCTGTTCCAAGGTCTAAAGCTTCAGCTTCTTCAGAAACAACAAATGTAAAATCTAAGCGTGCAGATATATTGGTCTAAGTCAATGTTTGTTGTCTTTGAATTTATATTTTTTTGTGTGTCCTATTTGTAAGTACAATCATCTAGCTGATTGAGTGTAACATTGAATATGATATGCGTTTTGGTGGTTGATGGTGATTATTACTGTCTCATTTTTATGAAATATTGGTTAGGAGACGAGGCCAATTATTGATATTATGAAGACCTTTATTTTGAAGCCTTTGCCTTTATTCAGGAGTGTCCATTTATGTAAGTTACCATCCAGTAAGCTCACGGTTCTTTTCCTGTCCTATTTTGGAGGGAGATTCTCATTTCGAACCGTAAGAGCACACATGTTTCTTTTATCCAACATAATCAGCCACAAATGATGATAAGGCCTGTTACTGTGGTTGAGTTCAGTAAAAAGCTTAAGAAGTGAATTCTGATTAAATTTAATTAACATTTTTTCATATTATTCTTTAAAGTCTTTGGATTTACCAGGCCCTTCTGCTCTTGTAATATTATACCTTTATTAAATGGAGTAAGCCTATGATGTTGATCCACCGCTGATTTCTTCCACAACAAATGTTAGATTTCACTTGTAACTCTTTTTTGGCCAAAGGGTAATGTTACAATCTCAACTAGTAACTCTTTTTTGGCCAAAGGGTAATGTTACGATCTCAACTAATAATCATACCATGTTTTAAATATTTGGCATCTTGTCTTTTTTGTTAAACTAACTATGTAAGTTGTTTATCTTATTAATGATATTGCTAGCAGGATTCAACTGTGTAGTTTTTGAGTCAAACTCATTGACCCATGTTTCACGAGTAGTGTTCACAAGAACCCATCTCATTGACTAGCTGTGGAAAATGTTTCCTACTTATCAGTTGTTTATCTTGCCAATTTGAGAAATTGGTTATTTTGTTGATATTTTAATTTTATAGGAATTTGAAGTTATAAAAGCTCTTTTATAGCATGTTTTGATAAAAAAATTAAATTGATTTTGCGAAGACATTCTGTTTATCATAGATTTTGAAATTGTGTGATATTTTGATTGCCATTAATGAATATAATGTAGAAAATTATAAGCCTTCCGAGTTATCATTGTTTGTGATAGTGTGTAAATGCTTAAAGCTTATTGAGTTGTTGGAACTTGGAACAATTGAACTTAAAGGTAGGGTAAATGCTCCTGGGATGTTATATAATTCAAACTATTAAGCTTTTACTATTGACTAGGGCTGGTGAAGGCCTTGTTATTAGGTGTAGGCCAGGAGTTACGAGAAGACCTAAACTATAGATGGCAAATGTATAAATCTTTGTTGAAGAATCTCATCTGTAGTAGTGTGAACTTCAACAACTTAGTAAGTGCTGGCCACAAGCCTAACCGAACTCAAATTCATTCAGTTTGAAAATGTGTAAAAAATGAGAGGAATTCACAAAATCATTTCAAATGTTCAACTTTTGAATGAGCACATGCAAAATTTATATGGTTTGACATAATGATTATTGCTATAAACTTATATTAAGATATTATTTGTTTTTGATTAAAAAAGCAGCGTTAACTAAGGCGTTGACCTTTTACATAGTTAAAGGCTATCAATTTTAAACAGACGAAGTAGGGGTGCAAACTCCAAAAGAACAAAGTCGGACAAGCCAAACCAACTTGTCAAACCAACAACCACCCAACCCAACTCGAGGGGAGAAAAACCCAAAACTTGACAATGGGGGGGTTGGGAAAGGGGGTTATATTTTCCCTTCCGCCTACAACAAACAACCGTCCAGGCAACACTACCATTAGGAACTTTCAAAGAAGAATCAGGCGGGGAAGACTTCGCAGATTGCTGTTGCAAGGTGACCATGGTTTTTTTTGCAAATTGTGTCTTTTCCTCAAGAAGTGGGAACTAGGTATGCATCTTAATAATGTTGGCATTGAAAAATTTCTTATGTGGGTCAAACTTTCAGGTTTACTGCTTGAGTATTCGGATGAGGTAGTGTGGATTGATATTGCTTCTTGTTTGGGAGATCTTATTGTAATTAACAAGATGACTAGACCTAGGGAGCACTCTTTGCTAGATTTTGTCAACATTGTTGTTGACAAACAATGCCCCTTTTTAATCACTTTTTCTTCGAACCTGGGTGATTGGGTGCAGTCGATTGAGAGTATAAGGGGTCCCTTGTGTCTCACTTGCCACAAGTCAAGACATGCATTTGTTGTGTGTGATGTTTCAAGGACTGGCCACAAGCATTCTAAAGACTTGAAGGTTTCTTCTCCCCTCCAAGAAGAGCTTGGCCTTCACTTGGAGGAGATTGGAGCCGTGGATTGCCCCTTAGTGCACAAGACAAACTCAAAGAGAAATACCCCATTGGAGGAGATTGGAGCCGTGGATTGCCCCTTAGTGCATAAGACAAACTCAAAGAGAAATACCCCACGGACAATGAAAATCAAATTCAAATGTTGTGAATGAGCCTCCTCGATTATCCTTTCTTCAACAAAAAAACCGAACCTCTTATGGTTTTGATGACCCTCTTACCAAATTATTGGGGCTCGATTTGGATAAGCATAGTGTTAGTTAACATATTATGCTTCTTTGATTTTTATTCAATTAAACTCTATGCCCTCACGAAGTCACAATTGTAAACTAACAAATTGGGAAAACACAGTTGTTCTTTTCCCTGTGAATTTTAAAACAGGTACAACTCCCTTATATCATATTCAATGTAACTTTGTGCCCACTTTTAACCATAAAGCAGTTAAGGCAATACATTCATCCATAAACATGCAATGAACATAGCATATGTAAATATTTCCATTAATCATGAAAAACACAGTTTCACAGATTTCAGACTTCACATAAACAAGGAATTGGCAAATAAGTATTATTAGATAATGTTCTTTCTTAGATAAAACATTCACATAAACATATATGATGTTGAATTTTCCCAGGTTTTATTGGATGTATTTTAATGTATATATCTAATTCAATCTGATACTTTCATTCTTGGAATTCTATGTGTTCTCAAATTGAACAACATTATATTATATATATTTCTTTGGAGAGGCATGTCCTTGGACATGTCTCTCCTTTAATTATAATAATTTAATCAATATTGTAATGTTTCATCAATCAATTATTAATTTAGAATAATATAATAGATTAATATTGAATATTAAATTTTATATGATTAATAATAATATAATAATATAACATAATAATATATTATTATTAATCAACATATATTATATGTATTCTAAATGATCATTCGACTCCAAGCTACAAACATCAACACTCCCTCTTAGCTAGGGAGGATGATCAGACAAAATGTGTAGTGATCTCCCATGTCAACACTTATGGCCCTCACCATAGATACACAAAACATAATTAACACTCCCTCTTAGCTAGGGAAGATAAAATCAATGCAAATGCATTAAGTCTAGATTAATCATGGAATAGAATTTTTTTTTTAATCTCACTATGATATCAGGAAGTATGGTATAAACAAGAATATCAAGGCACATGATATTCACCCTAACTCAAAAATATCAAGGCACATGATATTCACCCTAACTCAAAAATATCGTCTCATGATATTGGGAGTATTTGCATCAACCATATGATGCTCATCACAGGGGACCATAGTCTCAAGGTGTGAATTTGCCTCTGTCGGTGATTCTATCCATGATCTCTCACGTGGATTACCTCAGTCGACGATTCTATCCACAAGCTCTTACGTGGATTGCCTTAATCGTTTGCTGTTAATGCTAATAGCTGATAGTTATCGGTGTGTTATCCTTGACAACCAATAACTATCGGTGTAGACTAACACACTGATAACTATCTATGACTAACATAACACTACCTGATATGCAATCCGATCTAATGCAATCTGATCTAATGCAATATGATAATATATATTAATCGGAGTCATCATTATGTTAGATCGATATTCATCTAGATACAAGATTCATTAGATAGATGAACATGAGAAAGATGCATAGTATGATTTAATCAATAGTTTGGTCATATGCAAATATAGAATGACTATCAAGGATGATTCAATTGCTTGATGGTTTTATCATAGTTATCAATATGATAAATGATTGAATGAGAGACTTCATTTATCTCTCATTCAATCATTTATCTTACCGAAGCTATTATGCATTAACACTCCCTCTTAGCTAGGTAAGATGAATGTAGACAATATATTCAAGCATCATAATTTAATAGATAGTGATCATTTTAGTCATTCATGAGAATCATACCATCTAATCATTTGGTATGTAGTATCACCTAAACACGTGATCCTAAAGTTTATCACATCAATCTTGCGATTGATAGGATATCACCTAAGCATGTGATATCAGTATTGCCTACACACAATACTTAAGGATAATCATACGAGAAATCTTAATTTCTCACCTTATCCTAGTTGTGATAAGTGCACTAACATTTTATACAAATGTTATATCACCTAAATACATGATATGAAGTATCACCTAGACACATGATACAAATGTCCATCACGTCAATCTTGTGATGACAGGATATCACCTAAGCACGTGATATCAGTATTGCCTAAACACGCAATACTCAAGGATAATCATATGAGAAAGATTTAAATTCTCATCTTATCCAAGTTGTGGTATGTGCATTAACATTTCATATGAATATTTTACCACAACACAATCATGGCTTCATCCATGATTCACCAGAGATCCACCATGATAACTGGTTTGGACATTATAAGATCGTCACCTTATAATGTCTCCATACAAATGTTCATTATCTTGAGAGATCGTCACCTCTCAGATATGAACCCAGGGGATAAAATCCAAAAATGTCCTGTCATGACAAAGAAGTTTACACATTAAACATGCAAATACAAATTGCAAAGAAAATTACCTCTGTATCATACCTAAACCTTTTTTGAAGTGATCAACCTTCACTCTAAAAGAGGTTTTTTTTTTGGTTAGAATATCCGCAGTTTGATCTCCAAGGGAAAACCCCCCTACTCGAGGGAGAAGCACCCAACATAAAATGTCTTCTTTATATATCAAATATGTCTAGCAATAATGCAAGATACGGGCCCAATATATGTTGCTTCACTCCTTGAAGCAAATTTCACAAGAGCAAATCTAATTGGCCTTCTTCAGAGGATCGGTCTTCTCTAACTAATATATAAACTGCTCTTCACATAAATTGAATGGATCAGAGAATGATTTTGCATCTTCTATATATATGAGGGAGGCACCCTTTCACAAGGGGTCGGTCCTTAATGACACCATTCGTCTCTTCACAAGGGTGACCACTACAACATCAACACTCCCTCTTAGCTAGGGAGGAATCCTTGTTAATAATATAGTCATGAAATGACATCCACCATGGCTACTCCTAGAGTGTGGAACACGATTCATTACGGTACTCAACATGATGATATCCGTCATGGCTACTCCCATGTATGAGAATGCATATGAAGTATGAACACAAGTGCCCATCATAGAGTTGCTCAATGTGATGTTTTCATCTCATCATGACGTTCACCATGACTACTCCCAAAGGGTGGAACAAGGGCCTTCACCTCAAACTTCTCCCTCGCAGAGAAGAGTGTATTAACAAGGGCTTGCTCCTCAAACTTATCTCTCACAGAGAAGAATGCATTAAGCATATTTTCATGATGGTGTGGCTCCCTTTGATATCAACCTTCTGACCTCCTTGTCTAAGGTTGCTTCTGATGAAATGTTAGACTCCCTTCGAATTTGATATCAACCATCTGACCTCATTGTCTAAGGTTACTTCTGATGAAATATTAGACTCCCTCTGAATCTGATATCAACCATCTGACCTCCTTGTCTAAGGTTGCTTCTGATGAAATGTTAGACTCCCTCTGAATCTGATATCAACCATCTGACCTCCTTGTCTAAGGTTACTTCTGATGAAATATTAGACTCTCTTTGAATCTGATATCAACCATCTGACCTCCTTGTCTAAGGTTGCTTCTGATGAAATGTTAGACTCCCTCTGAATCTGATATCAACCATCTGACCTCCTTGTCTAAGGTTGCTTCTGATGAAATGTTTGACTCCCTCTGAATTTGATATCAACCATCTGACCTCCTTGTCTAAGGTTACTTCTGATAAAATATTAGACTCCCTCTGAATCTGATATCAACCATCTGACCTCCTTGTCTAAGGTTGCTTCTGATGAAATGTTAGACTCCCTCTGAATCTGGTCTCAATCATCAATTCGTTTATAAGCATCAATTTATTTCTCCCTTTAATTCAATTTTATTGTGCTTTCGTCCTGAAGGTATGTCAAAGAGAGATTACAAATAACTCATAAACTAAATTATCTCGAACATAAATACCAATGATGGAAGCATACAAGATTTTACTAGCCAATATTATAGCATAAATTACAAACTCAATAATTCATGTGCCTTAATAAAACATGGAATACTTATCTTAAGTTTAAAACATTTCCTTTCATAAGGTGAGCCCATATAAGAAATATCACACATGAATCATCTCTCATCATAATTCCCTTTGAATGATGTAGAACATTTTCATAATTTTGATCAACACTTTCATTATTATCTGCCACACATAGTCGTTAATAACTTTTGCAATTTACCAAATTTATCCAATCTCTTCGGTGAGATGTTAGAAAATCTAATTACAAACATTTCCTCCAAGTTATAGCCAGATCCAACAGTTAAAACAAAAGTTATGACATTTTTCCCAAAACTGCTAACCCTAGGTAGGGTTTCAAGTGACCTGCACCAAAGTCGTCATATCTTGCACAAAACTGAATCAAATTTGATGAGATAAACATATTTGAAAACTAGAAACACAGATCTTTCCATCCATATATTATAGTCCTCATTTTGAGGTCAACCAAGGGCCGTGCAATGGCATACTTTAGACTGAAAATTCTAAAAAAACTGAATTCTCCAACCCTCTCCAACCTCCAAATTAAACTTCACAGGCCTGAGCTCTGATACCATGTTGAATTTTCCCAGGTTTTATTGGATGTATTTTAATGTATATATCTAATTCAATCTGATACTTTCATTCTTGGAATTCTATGTGTTCTCAAATTGAATAACATTATACTATATATATTTCTTTGGAGAGGCATGTCCTTGAATGGACATGTCTCTCCTTTAATTATAATAATTTAATCAATATTATAATGTTTCATCAATCAATTATTAATTTAGAATAATATAATAGATTAATACTGAATATTAAATTTTATATGATTAATAATAATATAATAATATAACATAATAATATATTATTATTAATCAACATATATTATATGTATTCTAAATGATCATTCGATTCAAGCTACAAACATCAACATATGATTCAGTGATAATTTAAACCACAAAGAGGCAAATGCTCAAGATTGAACACAGATTCAAGTCTTTCAACCAATATCTATTTTCTTCATTCATTCAAAGATAAATAATGATTCAACATGATCATCCTTCCAAAAGAAACATACTGCAAAAACAATAATAAATTCAAAAACCTTATGGATTTCTCCAAAAATCCGAACCCTTCTTTAGTTCAAAACATCCCTTAAATAACATCCATTGTTTTTTTACCCTTACAGAGTAATTTTCTGTGGTAAACAATTACCAACAGAAACAATTTGAAAACATAACCGTAAAAATAACAGAAAAGTCTCTTGAGCAAGATAAAAGAGGACACGTCCTCAGAAATAAAAACAAATCCTAACTAGGCATTGGGGATCCTTGAGTTGTGCCATCCTCGACATTCACATTCAGTGTCGCCTTCCATTCCTTGTATGTCGCGACGAACTCCTGTAAAGATGGAACATTGGGAACATTAACAAATGTCATCCTCTGTTTCCACGCCTCTACCTCTAGCCGAATCTTTTTGATTTCATCCACATAGTTAGGCAACTGATCCGCATAAATGTATAATACAACCTCAACTCTAGCAACCTTTGTGAAATCAACTGTCATGGGTGCTGCATTCTTCTTAACTTCATTCATGGCATCCCAAAAAAGTTTTAGAACCACATTCATGCTCTTTTCGACTTGACCATCACCCCAGACATAAGTGGTATGAATATATCTCAATTCAATCGCTAAATTCTGACATATCTCCTTTAATTCTTTCTCCCACTTGATGAATTCTACGCATCCTGTCTTGAGTGTTGCATTCCTCCAATCAATATTGCGCTTGCCAGTGAACATGAGTGATTCATCCACTCTTTTAAGTGGTTTTTCAGTCAGGAATTTAGTGACCCCATACTTTTGAATTTCATAAATCTGTAAAGAGGCAGACATCCATTTGGTTTCTTCACTTTCCCATGTTTTAACCTGTGACTGAATGTACATTATTAACAATGAGGTTTCATCAAACACTTTTCTGGATTCTCGAATGAATTTGCATCTGTCATTAATGACTCCATTCACCCAATCGTCAAATACAGCTGCGATGGCCTTTCCCCTTTGGATCTGACTCAATAACTTTTGACTGGCAGGTGATGTGGGATCAAAAGATTGGGAAGCTTGAGCTAACGGCTTAGGAGAAGAAGATACACCACTGATCGCATCAATGTAATCCGCCAACACTCTGATCGTCTGTTTTAGCTCCTTCTTATCCTTCCCGTCCTTTTGCGATTGAGTTAGCATGAGTTTTGTAGAAACTTCAAAGAGATGGTTATCTGTATCCCTGTCAGCAACTCCAAGCTCTATTTTCTCCACGTGGTAACTAACGACAAAAAGCTCAGATGCTTCTCCATCAACCTTTGGCTTCGCAACCTCCGCCATCCATTTACCTATTTTATCATCAATCTCTAATCTTGTCATTGCTTTTGCCCTTTTTGGCTGAGGTGTTTTCGTCACATATTTACTCACAACATCGCCGATTGGCAAAGCCATGGGAACAATATTTTTCCTTTTGTTTATAGAAGACACTAGCCATTGGGGAGAACTAACAACATAATCTTTTAGGATTAAAGACTTCTCCTGAGTCTATTCCTTAAAACCAAGAGAAGTGTTAAGGTTTTCAACAAAATCCATATCAATGTCATCTTTGAGGTGATCCATCTTTGACAAATTTCTTACTTCTGGCAACTGATCCTTCACACCTTCTTCGCTCGGGTCTAGATCAATAAAGCGTTCTGCAACTTCTGGTTTGCTCCTACCAGTTTTGGCCCTTGATCTAGTCACACAAACGGAAACAGGTGATCTGATAGCCTCTTTAGCTGTAGAGGTGGGTTTCTTATGGTGAGAAGATTTCTTGGTTTTTGTTTATGTTCCTGCAACAAGACAAATATTTTCAGAAATGTTAGCATCAGGAGCCCTAAAAATAGCTTGCTTAATCATTTGTGATTTTGAACTCTGAGCATCCAATCGTCTCATTATAGAAAGCCAATGTACAGTTCTTTGAATCACAGTTATTGCCTTGACATCGATGTCATCCCTTTCATACTCAAACCAACTTATCTCATCTAAAGGCTTTGATTTGATTCTATCAATTTCAGGATCAAGGATGTCTTCATCATGATCTGTACCCACCTCAACATTCACCTCCAACTTCCAATCAATAATCTGTTGGATCCTCAATCTGCTATAGTCTCTTAACTGGACTTCAAACTCATGTTTATAGTCCTCCCAAAAATCTTCCAAATGGGCAGAAGGAGCAAAATTCTTTGCTAATTTGAAGGTCTGAACAACAAAGAGTTTATTATCAAAACTATTCCTAGCTTGAGAGAAACCAAAATTGAAATTCTTTAAATCAACTCCAACACTGGTTGCATCTGCAAATGACTTGCAAGAAAAAGAACCTAATTCAAGGGGAAAGAGGGCTTCATGATCACTTAAATCTGCATACTTTTTAATCACATGAGCCAATTCCCTACAAAGCTCTGCTAGCACAAAACAATCAAAAGCATATCGAGGCAATTTCATGGGTTCCTCTTCAAAACCACCCACTCGAAGGTAAGCGAAGTGGGGATACTGAATATAGTAGCTCCCGTATACTTTGATTAATTGTTGAGCCTCTTCAAAAATCCTTCTTTCGAGATTCCCTGTCAATTATGCAAACATTCTTCCAATAAAAACATCATGAACCCGCTTATAGTTTTCCAAAGCCTTCTGAGTTTGAAAACAGGGGTTGAATTCAAAAACCCAAATTCCTTCAAACACTGGGGCTCGAGGTACTCCTTGCCATTCTTTTGTGCATGCCGGACAATATATAAGATATGAAGACATGTAGAAATCTCTATCCCCCAATCGTGCTTGTTTCAATTGATCTTGGAGCTCTTCAGCAATAACTTCTCCCCAATCTATTTAACAAATTTTGTCTAAGACGGCTTGAACGAAATGATACATCCATTCGGTGAACAGATACAAATCAGCCGCTCCTTTAACCTTATGCAACAGAATTATCAAATCCCTAATGTAGGGTTTCACATGATCTCTATTCAAGGATTTCGGTAAACGAGAACCACCTCTCTAAGGTTTAATCAACCAGCTTCTAGCAATAACATTTCTATCCGCCTTCTCATGAAATGTTGTAACAGAGAGAGAAGGGGTAAATTCAGAGTATGCGTCCCTCTCAAGAATTCTAAAAACTGAGACAATTGTTTCTCGGTTCACTGTTAACAAGCCCTGACCATCATCTTTCCTTATACATTGGTGTCTAATATCAAACCTATTAATGCATTCTCTCACCAATTATGGACAAGCGACTGCTAAAGGGAAGGCTGCCGCTTCCACCAAACCACTATTTGCTATCTCAGTCATGAACGATTCTGACATTTGACTTTTTAACCTCTTTAAGAGGTCGCCCATGTCAAAGTCTCTTAGGGCAGTGTCACTGAATTCAGGATGCACACATTCTAGACTAGCAGCTTTACCGAATAAATGAAATGCAGACTTCACTTTCACTAACTCAGCCATTAAAATATGATTCCCCAAGCAGGAAAACAAAATCAGAAGTAAAGCCAACACGAAAACGGAAAAACTGAACTCACCTTGTGTCAACAAATTCCTGAAATCCCTATGCTTGCAGAAAAAGTTTACCTCTCACTATCTCCAACGCCTTAACAAAAACTGATTGAGTTGTTGGTAAAATCATCACTTGTAACGGTGCCATATATCAAATTTAAATTTATGAGAAACAAATCTGCCTCACACATGCCAGAGATTTTGATATGACAAGCATTAAATGCAATCCCTTAACTTCCGTCACCTCACTCATTCCACTCATGCAACTGTTTTGATGCGTGTCATGAACTTAACTTTCCATGATTACAAACATCCAATCATGTGCCTTGGGAAAATCGGTGCCAATTGTTATCTTTGAAAGAAGTGTTATGGGCATTCAAAATGAATCATAGCATTTCCTTATTGAACCCCGCGAACCCATTGAACACAAAGGTTCAAGTTAGTTCACGCATGTTCGAGCATGTTTATGCATTTATCAAGAAAGACTCCCAACTATATTGAAAAGAAAGGAGACGTGACCGACTTGAACATAAACAAAAAGTACAATGCAGTTCATGCTAGTTCAACTAGGTTCACATAAGTTCAATAAGGTACACATTTTACAAACTGTCGACCTTACATTTAAAAACGAGGATACAAATTACCATAGAACTAACCTGCCTAAAATGAACCTTGATCATGAGATAAACTAAAACACAAAAATTGAAAGACGATGACAAATCCTAGGATATAGGCAAACCCTTGCCAACATTGGCTCTGACTGGGGATTGGATTTCATGGCTTAAATACAAAGAACTCCCAACTCTGGTTCCACATAACTGAAACTAAGGGATAAACGGACACAAAAAACAAGACAAAAACATAACAAAAACAAAATGAAACAACAAAAACTATATACAAAGGACGAATAACTTCAGAGCCTATAAAGCTTGAGATCTTGCCCGTTGTATGACAAAGGCAAGATAGAACCATTAGCATATGAGAGCTTCAAAGAGTTCGGGCCTAATACCTTATGAATCTTGAAGGGGCCCTTCTATAGAGAATCAAATTTGCCATGTGCACCTTTCGGCTCCCTTCGCTTATCCCATAAAAGGACCTCATCACCTTCCATGAACTTCCGAGGCCTTGCCTTTTTATCAAAAATCTGTTTAACACGAGCTTGATGCAGAGTTATTATGTCAACCGGTTCTTCTCTTTCCTCCTCTAACTTGGTGAGATACATAATCCGCTTCTTAATAGAATCCCTGAAGAACTGATCCTCAATCACGGTCTGAAGTCTGGAAGCAACCAATTCCAATGGCAGCGCCACTTGAGCTCCGATCCCATATACTAATTCAAAGGGTGCCATACCAATTGCTCTCTTTGGAGTTATCCGATCAACCCACAAAGCTTCATAGAGATGTTTATGCTAGGTCTTTGTATTCTCATCAACCAATTTTTTCATTATATTGACCAAGTTTTTGTTACTCGACTCGACCTGACCGTTTCCCTGTGGATAATAATCAGATGAATGCACTAGAGATATGCCATGATCATAACAAAACATCATTAACTCCTGAGAAGTAAAATATGAAGCATTATCTGTCACTATTCTTTGTGGAACACCAAAACGAACCAATATGTTGTTCTTCAGAAAATCACAAACCACCTCTGTGGTTGTTCTCTTGGTTGGTATAGCCTCGACCCATTTGGTAAAATAGTCGGTTGCTTTCAATATGTATGAATGCCTTGCGCTTGACGAAGGATTCAGTGGACCAATAAAATCAAGACCCCATTGCTTAAACGATTCCTCTACAACAATTGGCTTCAAAGGAAGAGCTGCTAATTGAGGTCTCCTAGTAAACATCTTACATTTTTTGCATTGCGCAACCCATCTATATGCATCCCCGAACATGCCAGGCCAATAGAAACAACTTCAAAGCATTTTAAATGCAGTAACAGTTGAGGAAAAATGTCCACCGCAGGCCTCAATATGATATGCGTGCAATAACTTTTGTTGTTGCTCTTTATCTACACAACACAAATAAGTACCATCTAAACCCTTCTTATACAGAATATCCTGCCAGATTACATATTTTGCTGCATTTAGTTTAAGATTCCTTTTCTCTTTAGCAGAGAGATGCCCTGGACAACTACCATAAGTCAAATAATATGCTACATCAGAAAACCAGGTGTCATGTAAACCTACAAACAAGGTTAATGGAAATTCTTCTTTTGTTTCTACCCTGTTTTCTGCAATCAATTTGCACAATCCTTGACCTCTCACCAATTTTGTAGGACGTATGTCTAGGTCATACTCTTGAATTTTGGTCACCCATGTAGCCCTCTTATTGAGTCCAACTTCTTGCTGAGTTAAGATGCTCTTAATTGCAGTATCAGGAACAAATACTATAGAATGAGAGTGCAAAATGTAATATCTGAATTACATCATGGCCTTAACAACTGCAAAAGCTTGCTTCTTAGGAAGTGAATAATTAAGCTCGTGTTTCTTGAGAGGAACACTCATAAATGTAATAGGTGCTTCAACTCCTACATCATATTTTTGCAATAGGATCCCAGACATTGTGTGCTCTGATGCATAGCAATACACAATAAAATCTTTTCTAAAATTTGGATTGATAAGAGTAGGAGCCTCAACAATTGAACTTTTAACTCTTTCAAAAGCTTCTCTAGCCTCTTCAGTCCATTTGAAAGGATTTTTTTCACTCATCAACCCAACAATGTGCTTTGTGGTTTCTACGAAGTCAGGAACAAATCTTCTTAAGAAATTTACTTGCCCGAAAAATGATCTTACCCCATTCCGGTTTGATGACAAACTAAGTTGTTGAATCACCTTAACCCGTTCAGGATCAATCTTAATTCCTTCTTTTGAAACTATATGCCCCAAAAGTTTTCCCTCTGTAACACAAAAAACTGATTTCTTCGGGTTCAGAGAAATTCCATGATCTCTGCAACGTTGAAGGATTGCTCTCAAATCTCTGAGATGATTCTTCCTTTCTTTTGAAAATACTGTCAAATCATCTAAATAAATCACTATGACTCTGTCTCTAAATCTGTGAAAGAAGAATCCATTGCCCTTTGAAAGGTTGCACCTGCATTAATTAGTCCAAAAGGCATTCTATTGTATGCAAAAGTTCCCCATGGGGCTATGAATGCAGTCTTATGTTGCTCCTGCTTGTCAACTCCAATCTAGTTATAGTTGGAAAACCCGTCCAACATTGACATCATTTCTGAATCAGCAACAGTCTGTAAGATATGATCCATATTGGGTAGAGCATAATTGTCCTTTAAACTTGCTTAATTCAAGTTCCTAACATCTACACAGATTCTAATCTCACCATTCTTTTTCCTTACTGGAACTATGTTCGCCACCCATGTGGAATGATGTATAGGATAAAATATCCTTGCCTTCAACATTTTATCAGCCTCCTTGAAAATCGCATCAACAACGATTGGATTCAAATTTCTCAACTTCTGTTTAAAAGGAGTAGTGCCAGGCTTCAAAGGAATCTGATGTCAAAAACACCCATTTCTAAACTCCTTTAAGTCATCATAACACCAGGCGAATACATCAATATATTCCCTGAGAAGTTCTATAAGTTTACATTTTTCCTCCAGAGTGCAACATTTACCAATAGTAATCCATTTTGGATCTTCCTCACTCCCAAAGTTTACCTTCTCACATTCTCCTTTTCTATCTTCTTTATTCAGAATCTTCCTTCTACCAGTAAACACATCATTCCGAGAGAAAAAATTCTCAAGAGTGACCAGACCTTTTGGGATCTTATTTCCCTTAAGTTGTATAACGTCCTTGTCTACTTCAATCCTAGGATCAAGACTAAATTCTTTACACACATCCTCAAAACCTTCAAAATAAGAGTGAATAAAAGACTGGGTACACTCCAGAAAATCCCTTATCTGTGCATCTCCTTCAAAAAATACCAGTTCTGAACATTGTCAAGGACACTTGGTCGGTAAATCATCTCCACCCTATATGTATCTTCCTTAAAATCTGAACGAGGCAATAAAAGTGAGGCGGAAACAACTAGAGAATCAGCTCTAGTATTTTGTTCCCTAGGCACGACTTTGATTGAAAAGGCATTAAAGAATTTATTTCATCCCACACCCTATTCCTGTAGTGCTTCAATCTTTCATTCTTAACTGAAAAGAGATTTCTAACTTGCTTCACTATCAACTCAGCATCACCCTTTGCTCTTAACAACTTAATACCCTTATTTTTAGCCTCTGAAATACCCAATAATAATGCTTCATATTTTGCTGTATTATTGGTATTCTTAAAATCCAATTTAAAGGAAAAAGGAATAATATCACCTTGTGAAGAAATCAGGACCACACCTGCACCTGAATCAGAGCTAGCACAACTTCCATCAAACTCCATGATCCATAAGCTATCGTTAGTAATATCTGACTCCTCCTTTTTCTCATCAACTGAAGAATGAGATAATTTCCAAACTCAGTCTCCTCAAACAATATTTGAGCCTTTGGATTATCTGAAGGGAAGACTGTAAATTTGTTCTTGACCTCAGGCTCCAACTTGACTCGCTTATTACCAATCGGGTTAACTGCCTCAGACCAATCCATCTTAATTTCTCCTCCAACATCTTTACAAAATGTTCTACTAAGAAGCATACCATAGCTGGTGGGTATATCAGCTACTAATATTGTTAATTTCAACCTTTTATCAGGGTATGCTGCCAACACAGCCTGAGCGTCTTTAACTTGACCCATGAGCGGAACCTGTTTACCATCCATTGAGTAGCATCTCCCAAAGGTTTTAGTCAAAGTTAACCCTAAAGCTTTAGCTACAAATGAGGACATAATATTATCAGAGACACCTGAATCAATAATACAGTTGCTCAGTTTATGACCATTGAGAAGTAGTGAGATATAAAAAAGATTGGGTTTGTCTTCACAAGCCTGAGAAGGCTCACCTAAAATTCCCTAAGCAAAACTGGATTCATCTTGTGAACTATAATCATGAAAAGGTAATTCAGTAATCACAAAACTTTCTAAAACAAGTTTTGGGCCATTGGTGCATTTCTGACTCCCATCCCTAACATATTTAACCAATTTATCTAGCTCCTTTGGATTTAATCTCAAATACTCTGCAAGAGATATCTGAATAGTAGATGCTTTACAAAATTCAACAATATCAAATGAAGAGGACAAGGAAGTAGAAGGAGAAGAACTTCTTGGAAGGATTTTAACATTAGAAGACTTAGAATCCTCAAGAGTCTTTTGAGTCGACTTGTCTTTTTCATGGGCCGAGTCGACATAAGAAAACATTCTAAATGGTGTCTTGTTGCCTTCTGATTCCTTGTCAAAATAGCACAAGAGGGATCCTCCAAAGTGACCAATATATCACTCCCTCATTCATAATTTGAATCATATTCGAGGAAGTAAGTTCCAGAGTCGCCAGGAACTCTAGAAGCTCTCTCTTCTGCTGTCATTTCCCCTAAAGTATATTTGGTAGCTTCCATTTGCAAATACCTTTGCATGTCGGGACAAGTAGCTCCATCATGGTCAGTTGTCAAATGAAATACACACATACTTGTTTGTCCAGGTGGGGCTTCAATAGCTAACCTTGGTTGAGTTGCAGGTAATTGGGGTAACCTACTTGAATTGGGTTGATTAAACTGCCTTCTCCCAATATCTTGATAGGGTTGTTGGTATGTTGGATTAGTCTTTGTTAATTGTCTTTTAAGAGCAATTACATCATTCATAAGGTGTTGTATTATAGGGTCTGAGGATGTGGATGGTTGCATGTTGGGAGTTTGTATGTCTTTCCTCCATTTTCCAGTAGTTATTAAGTCATCCTCTAAACTTATTGCTCCATTTTGTGCCACTGTCAAATCCGCTACGAGATTTCTTCTAAGATGAAAACCTATATTCGGGGGCATTGCATTCAGAAAGAAAGTATTTTGGTTCTCATCATTTGGTCTTTTGGCTACAAGAATCTTCGGAATTAATTTGTTGTATTTGGCCACAAATTCTCTCATTGGTTCATGCATTTCTTTCTTCATTTGAGTTAACTGGACTAACAAGGTATGATCATCCTCTGCAGTCCTATATCTATTTTCGAACCGAGTTTTAATATCATTCCATGTTGTTATTATACCATGTGGCAAGTGATAGAACCAGTTAGCTGCACCATCAACTAGTGTTTGAGCAAATAACCTCACAACTACATCCTCATGTTGCACGACCAATATCCCATAGGCCACATTAAAGGCATTCAAATGTTCATCAAATGAAATTTTACCATCTCCACTAAACTTGGTTAATATATCCCTCGCCCCTTTAGGAAGATTGTTATTTGCTGCAAGATTCAAAGGTCCCACTGCAGCTCCCTATGGATTATTTGCCATTTGGTGAGTTACTTGTGGAAGGTTTATTACAATTGGCAAAACTGTACCATGCAAGATTAAAGCTTGGAAAATTGGAGATGTGCCTTGCTTTGGAGGAGGAGATGCGGGTCTACTCCCAGATCTATGCGAGGGAGAGGGATTTGAAAAATGAAGGTTTTGTAATTCTTGAAAGATGGGACCCACCAAACCTTCTCTCCTCTGTGAACGAGTATAAGGTCTAGATTCCAGTGTAAACAACAAAATCCTATGAGAAATACAACTTAAAAAGAACTCATGGCATCAAGTATCTAGGATTTTGTATAGAAATGTAGAAAGGCGACTGCTTTATGCAAAGACAATAATCAGTTCCGTTTCCCCAACAAAGTCGCCAAAAAATATGTTAGTTAACATATTATGCTTCTTTGATTTTTATTCAATCAAACTCCACGCCCTCACGAAGTCACAATTGTAAACTAATAAATTGGGAAAACATAGTTGTTCTTTTCCCTTTGAATTTTAAAACAAGTACAACTCCCTTATATCATATTCAATGAATTATTCAATGTAACTTTGTGCTCACTTTTAACCAGAAAGCAGTTAAGGCAATACATTCATCCATAAACATGCAATGAACATAACATACGTAAATATTTCCATTAATCATGAAAAACACAGTTTCACAGATTTCAGACTTCACATAAACAAGGAATTGGTAAATCAGTATTGCTAGATAATATTCTTTCTTAGATAAATCATTCACATAAACATATATGATTCAGTGATAATTTAACCCACAAAGAGGCAAATGCTCAAGGTTGAACACATAGATTCAAGTCTTTCAACCAATATCTGTTTTCTTCATTCATTCAAAGATAAATAACAATTCAACATGATTATCCTTCCAAAAGAAACATACAACAAAAACAGTAATAAACTCAAAAACTGTAATGCCCCTCCAGGAACCCTAAAGGAAAACAACACAATTAGGCAACTAAAGGGTGAAATAATTTTTTGCAATGATTAAGTACATTAATTATAACCATTGCACGTCTAATAACACAACATAAGACTAACACATGATTTCCTAAGGGTTACCAACGAAGATTAATTGTAGATTATATTAACACCATGGTTAATCCAATTGTCCATTTAATTAGATAAAGTAAATGCTTAAGTTCAAAACTACACATACATCTAAATTCCATAATGGAGAAATCAAAGTATTCCAATGCATCCAATTTCCCATAAAATATTTATACATAAGATCAAAGCAACTGAATTAACATACATTCCACTGACATAATATTACAATATCCATAAATACATGGCTTCCAATAATACCATAGATTACAAAGATACAATATCAGTGTTACATAAAAGTCTGATGCAATGACCACAAGGTTTCAACTAAACAATGATCCCGAACATGAGTTGGTACATGAACCACGAACCAAGAAACACCAGCGAAGCCTTTCCTCACCTGAAGATACAATCCAGAACATTCGATGGGAAGTGGCACTACCACCCGACCATGTGATCCCGAAATGGAACCACCTCACCGTGCTAGGAGAGAGTAGAAAACCCTCAAGCAAGCAAAGTAAGACAAGTACAAAAGAACTACAAGACTCCATAAACATCCATGTGACTCAACTCACAAAACACTAGTGACTCTAAGGAGAGAGTGTCATTGCATAGCTTGATGGTTACCATGGTAGGCCTCCTAGGTCTTGACTCTCTGTCCTGGTAACCTCTCTCGGCTTCCGGCTCCAACTAAGTCTCATGCGGACCCTACCAATCCTTTCGTGAAGACAAGGTGGTAAGTTTTCCATTCCAGGTCTTCTCGTAACATTATGAGCCCTGTATTAGCACTCACCTATGCACGAGCTACATTATCTTAATTAATATTTATTCCACTCCCCCCCAATATATTATTTGGCTATCACTTTTTAACCGACTTTTGACGAGTTATCCTGTCATCCACTTCAGGCACGGCCCCCGCTCGAAAGCCACTCTCTCTCATAGGACACTAACATAAAAGGTCTCTCTACGAGAACTCTATGGCGAAACAGACAACCATAACTAATCCTGACAAACCACAGGTGAAAGATACACAATCACTAACCTAGTATTGACCATTTGGACAAAACACACAATGACTTACATCAATAAGGTTATACAACACCTGAACAAGGAGATATAATAACATAGGACACAATGACAACTCAACCAGAATTGCAACGGAGTTAAGCTTGACTGCAAACACCATTTACACAAGATCCTAATACAGACAATCTTTTCTTAAAACAACCAAAAGCATAAATAACTTGCAATTAAAGATTTTCCGGACAATAAGAAAATACAACTATTTTAATACAAAGAAATCAATCTGTCATTTGTCCAATAAAGTTAAATAAAATCACATAAAAATTAACCCCCTAATTATATGTTCATGATTAATTTACAAATAAACCCGATTAGATTATATCAATAATCTAAATTAAATTCCAAATTCCAAATTATATATAATGATATAATATAATTACATAAATATATATATTCTACGAATATAATATTATATAATTATATCACATTAAAATATATAATAAAAAGAAGATTTAATTTTGAAATATTTTTCATTTCCAAAATAACATAATTAAAACCACAGAAAATACTATATATATATATATATTTATAATTATTTTATTTATTTTTTATTAATTTTTTAAAAAAATAATTTATTTTTAATTTAATTTAATTTTGTTTTAAATTTTTTTTTTTTTAATTAATTTAATTTTTTTTTTGAACATACAATAACCTAAAAACCAGTAAATTCTATTTTCAACCAAAATTTATTTCCAATCAAATTTATAAAAAGGGAAATTAATTAATACACAATTTCTCCAAAATAATATAATAAAACAATTTCTTTTAACTTTTAATAACACAATAAATATAATGATTAAATTTATTTCTAAAATAACTAAATATTTCCACAGAGATACACAAATATTAAAAAGGACTCCCATAGCCAAGTATCAAAACAAAAATCAAACAAGAGGTATTAAAAAGGACTGCCATAGCCAAGTATCGAAACAAAAATCAAACAAGAGGGAATATTTTCTCTGGTAATCCCATTCCTCCCAAATCTTGCAATTTTCATGCACAATAAAAATCTTGGCAAAATTTGCCATAATAACTTTTCCCAATTTTTTTTAAATAAAAACATCCAAGAAATAACTTCTTTCCATAAACTTGAAATTAACTTCAGGAATGCACTTTAGCCAAGAACAAGAAATAATCAGACATGATTTTAGATTTGACAAACGAATCCTTCAACAACCTTCCAAATAAATTTCTTCACCTAAATCCCTGACTTGTTTCCTCTGTATCTCTAAAATAATGACCTATTACCCTTTTAAACTAAAATTCTAGGTTGAATATCTTTTTCCCCAAAACCTAAATTTAGTAATAAAAGCAATTTTATTTTTGTTTCCAATTTTTTAACAAAGGGATAAGTTAACATGCAATAATATTTCAAGGCAAAAATGTCTCTCCCGCACCCACTCCCCAACGGCTCTCCCGCCTCCTGCATTTCAAATGTGCCTGCTACTGCGTGGACCGGCAAAGGCTCTTCGCTCCCCTCTGCGCTGGGTGGTACTTCTGTCCGGGCTGGGGTTGCGGCTGTTGCTCCATGCTCCTCTTCTGAACTAGTGCCTTGGTTTGCTGTTGGGTGGGTCACTGGTGGTTCCCACAATGATGGTAAGTTTCCCCCTCTCGTGGCTGCTACTTTTGGTGCTGGTGTCGTGGCGGCTCTGTCTGCTATACTGGGTGATTTTGCTGCTGCAAAAGGTCTTCCTACGACTTTGGGTACTAATGTTGGGGGTTTGGATGCCAAGATCCCTGTTGGTGGTTTTGTCCCTCCCAAACCTGGTGTCTCTGATCCAATTCTGGATTTGGATACCTTGGTGACTACTGCTGGTGCTAGTGACGACCTTCCTGCGGGTGAGACTGCTATGCCCAGACCCTTTGTTGGGATGCGTACCTTTGCCCGTGTGGCTAAATTTGCTGCCTAGCCTTCTAGGGGGGTTCGTCCTCTTCCTTGTGCCAAGACCTCTCCTGTTGTGGTCTGTGGCTGTGAGGTTATGGAGAATGTTGACTTCTATCAACACAACGCTTTGGTCTGCAAATTTACTGGGTTTTGGCCTTCCCTCCCGAACCTTCATCGCTGGGTGAGTGATTCTTGGAAGCCCCATATTTCTTATGGCATTAAGCTTTTCCCTTGTGCTAAGGGGTTTTTTATTGCTTCCTTTGCCTCTACTCATGATCCTGATTTGATTTTGGGTAAGCTTTGGTCTTGGGAGGATCACTCTCTCTCCCTTAATCCCTGGACTCCTTCCTTCAACCCCCTTACAAAATCTCTCTCTATTCATCCGGTTTGGGTTCGCCTCCCCAATCTCCCCCTCCATTTCTGGGAACCTTCTTGTTTTGAGGCCATCGGTAACTCCATTGGTAGCTTCTTGAAGGTTGATGATGCCACATTCTCCATGGGTCATTCTACCTTTGCTCGCCTATTAATTGATGTTGACTTATCGCTGGTCCTCCCTAGGGATGTGGTTCTTATGGTTGGGGATAGGCCTTGGACTCAACTGCTGGATTATGAGGGCCCCCTGTTTCGCTATTGAAGGTGTTTCTCAACGGGTCACCTTGCTTCTGACTGTTCTCTCTCTCATCGCAAAGGTGCTGCTACTTGGTGGAAAGATGCTACAAAGGACCACTTGACGATTAATGCTTCAGATTTTGTTTCGGTTTATTCATCCCAAGATGAGGTGCCCCTTACGGCTGATGAAGCCCTGGTTGATGTTACTGTTGTTGCGGCCCCTTCCGCCCCCTTGGATCCTCCTCCTGTTGCTCCTGCTTCTCACTTCCACTCTGCTCCTGGCGTTCCTTCTCTTGTTGTTGCTCCGCTGCAACAACCTGTTGCTGCTCTGCAACAACAGTCTGGCAGTGACTCTACAGGGTTCTCCCCGCTTGTTTCAGCTGCGAAAGTTCCTACTGATAGTGTTGCCTGGACGGTGGTTTGTCGTAGGCAGAAAGGAAATTCTAACCACCTTTCCCAAGCCCTCCTTTCTCAAGAGTCGGGGTTCTCTCCCCCCTCTTGATTTGGTTTGGGTGTTGATGGTTTAACTGGTTGGTTTAACCGGTTCGACTTTGTCCTTTTGGGGTTTGCACCCCTGCTTGGTCTTTAATTTTGATAGCCTTTGGCTTTGTGTTGGGTCAGCGCCCTTCTTAATGCTGCTTTGTTTCAAAAACAATTAGCATTGTTTACACTAATCGTTGAAGGATTGAGGTCTCTTTGTATTGGGTCAACACCCTTGTTAACGCTGTTTTTTTTAATAAAAAACATGCAATAATTAAAAATCAATTTTCTTTCTTTTCTTTTCTCATGCAAATTAATTAATTTTCTACATAAAGAAATTAAAGCAATACTTTAATTCTAATTAATTCTTTTATTCATTCATTTATTTGTTCTTTTATTCTTTTATTTATTTAAAATTCTAGGAACAATAAATGAAATTAATCTAATTTATTTTTCACTAAAATTTAAATAAAATATATTTCTAATATCATGCAGCTTGCAATTTAATTTAATAACTTCTTTTAATTAATTAAATTTATAATCTCAATGCATACACAATTTAACTATGAGATAACTCCATAAACTTAATTAATTAATCAAATCCACTAAAACACACAAATTGAACAAACCTCAAGCAAATATTCCTAAAAAGACCAAACAATAAAATACGAAGGCCGAACAAACTGATAGGATGACCAACTGACGACACTCACACGAGTGTAACTCAGTAAAATAGGGTCAACTACTACCTCCTCCACTTCCATCAGAAAATATAAGGCACACTCAGACCTGTGAAGCCAGGTGGAGACGATACCCCGTACCTACCCAGTACTTGTACCCGCAATATCTTGCATCACCGAACCACACATGCATATATATACAATATAGAAAACACGACATACACACCGATGAAGGAGAATCACGACGTTCCCTATCTCACTGAAACGAGTGAAGGAAAATCGTCCCCTTGCATTCAATACACTCGCAGACACACAACATATAATTCCACATTGCATAGATAAAGTAAAGTGTCAATACATAGAAATAATCCATAAAATGCCATAAATCACAAAACTGAAATACTGCAAATAAATTATGCATCTTATATCTAGATAAAACATGAATTAATGTCATATAATTCTGAATAACACATCATGGTAATGTATCCACTGAAAACAAACAATAATAAAATATGAGTCTAATGAGTTCACACGAGGAAGGGTACTACAAAAACCTTCTCGATTTCTCCAAAAATTCGAACCCTTCTTTAGTTCAAAACATCCCTTAAATAACATCCATTGTTTTTTTCACCCTTACTGAGTAATTTTCTGTGGTAAACAATTACCAACAGAAACAGTTTGAAAACATAACTGTAAAAATAACAGAAAAGTCTCTTGAGCAAGATAAAAGAGGACACGTCCTCAAAAATGAAAACAAATCCTAACTAGGCGTTGGGGATCCTTGAGTTGCACCATCCTCGACATTCACATTTAGCACCACCTTCTATTCCTTGTATGCCACAACAAACTCCTGTAAAGATGGAGCACTTGTAACTTTAACAGATGCCATCCTTTGTTTCCACGCTTCTACCTCTAGCCGGATCTTTTTGATTTCATCCACATAGTTAGGTAACTGATCTGCATAAATGTATAATACAGCCTCAACTTTGGCCACCTTTGTGAAATCAGTTATCATGGGTGCTGCATTCTTCTTAACTTCATTCATGGCATCCCATAAAAGTTTTAGAACTGCATTCATGCTCTTTTCGACTTGACCATCGCCCCAGACATAAGTGGTATGAATATGTCTCAATTCAGTCGCTAAATTTTGACATATCCCCTTCATTTCTTTCTCCCACTTGATGAATTCTACGCATCCTGTCTTGAGTGTTGCATTCCTCCAATCAATATTGCGCTTGCTAGTGAACAAGAGTGATTCATCCACTCTTTTAAGTGGTTTTTTCAGTCAGGAATTTAGCGACCCCATACTTTTGAATTTCATAAATCTGTAAAGAGGCAGACGTCCATTTGGTTTCTTCACTTTCCCAAGTTTCAACCTGTGACTGAATGTACGTTATTAACAATGAGGTTTCATCAAACACCTTTCTGGATTCTCGAATGAATTTGCATCCATCATTAATGACTCCATTCACCCAATCGTCAAATACAACTGTGATGGCCTTTCCCCTTTGGATCTGACTCAATAACTTCCGACTGGCAGGTGATGTGGGATCAAAAGATTGGGAAGCTTGAGCTAACAACTTAGGAGAAGAAGATACACCACTTATTGCATCAATGTAATCAACCAGCACTCTAATCGTTTGTTTTAGCTCCTTCTTGTCCTTCCCGTCCTTTTGCGATTGAGTTAGCATGTGTTTTGCAGAAACTTTAAAGTGATGGTTATCTGTATCCCTATCAACAGCTCCAAGCTCTCTTTTCTCCATGTGGTTACTATCGACATAAAGCTCGGATGCTTCTCCATCAACCTTTGGCTTCACAACCTCCGCCATCCATTTACTTGTTTTATCATCAATCTCTAATCTTGTCATTGTTTTTGCCCTTTTTGGCTGAGATGTTTTCGTCACATATTTACTCACAACATCGCCGATTGGCAAAGCGATGAGAACAATATTTTTCCTTTTGTTTATAGAAGAAACTAGCCATTGGGGAGAACTAAAAAGAAAATCTTTTAGGATTAAAGACTTCTCCTGAGTTTGTTCCTTAAAACCAAGAGAAGTGCCAAGGTTTTCAGCAAAATCCAGATCAATGTCATCTTCGAGGTGATCCATCTTTGACAAATTTCTTATTTCTGGCAACTTATCCTTCGCACCTTCTTCGCTCAGGTCTACATCAATAAAGTATTTTGCAACTTGTGGTTTGCTCCGACCATTTTTGGCCCTTGATCTAGTCACACGAACAAAAATAGGTGATCTGATAGCCTCTTTAGCTGTAGAGGTGGGTTTCTTATGGTGAGAAGATTTCTTGTTTTTGGTTTTTGTTCCTACAAGACAAATATTTTTCAAAAATGTTAGCATCAGGAGCCCTAAAAACAACTTTCTTAATCATTTGTGATTCTGAACTCTAAGCATCCAATCGTCTTATTATAGAA
Organism: Cryptomeria japonica; assembly: GCF_030272615.1. NCBI lineage: Eukaryota > Viridiplantae > Streptophyta > Pinopsida > Cupressales > Cupressaceae > Cryptomeria > Cryptomeria japonica. The sequence goes on along the minus strand of NC_081407.1, from coordinate 801,921,850 downwards.
AGCCAATGTATGGTTCTTTGAATCACGGTTATCACCCTGACATCGATGTCATCCCTTTCATACTCAAACCAACTTATCTCATCTAAAGGCTTTGATTTGATTCTATCAAATTAAGGATCAAGGATGTCTTTGTCATGATCTGTAACCACCTCAACATTCACCTCCAACTTCCAATCAATAATATGTTGGATCGCCAATCTTCTATAGTCTCGTAACCGGACTTCAAACTCATATTTACAGTCCTCCCAAAAATCTTCCAAATGGGTAGAAGAAGCATAACTCTTTCCTAATTTGAAGGTCTGAACACCAAAGAGTTTATTATCAAAACTATTCCTAGCTTGATAGAAACCAAAATTGAAATTCTTTAAATCAACTCCAACACTGGTTGCATCTGCAAATGACTTGCAAGAAAAAGAACCCAATTCAAGGGGAAAGAGGGCTTCACGATCACTTAAATCTGCATACTTTTTAATCACATGAGCCAACTGCCTACAAAGCTCTGCTAACACAAAACAATCAAAAGCATATCGAGGCAATTTCATGGGTTCCTCTTCAAAACCACCCACTCGAAGGTAAGCGAAGTGGGGATACTCAATATAGTAGCTCCCGTATATTCTAATTATTTGTTGAGCCTCTTCAGAAATCCTTCTTTCCAGATTCCCTGTCAATTCTGCAAACATTCTTCCAGTAAAAACATCATGAACCCGCCTATAGTTTTCCAAAGCCTTCTGAGTTTGAAAACAGGGGTAGAATTCAAAAACCCGAATTCCTTCAAACACTGGGGCTCGAGGTACTCCTTGCCATTCTTTTGTGCATGCCGGACAATATATAAGATATGAAGACATGTAGAAATCTCTATCCCCCAATCGTGCTTGTTTCAATTGATCTTGGAGCTCTTCAGCAATAACTTCTCCCCAATCTATTTAACAAATTTTGTCTAAGACGACTTGACCGGAATGATACATCCATTCCGCGAACAGATACGAATCAGCCGATCCTTTAACCTTATGCAACAGAACTATCAAATCCCTAATGTAGGTTTCACATGATCTCTATTCAAGGATTTTGGTAAACGAGAACCACCTCTATGAGGTTTAACCAACCAACTTCTAGCAATAACATTTCTATGCTTGTCCGGCTTCTCATGAAATCTTGTAACATGGAGAGAAGGGGTAAATTCAGTGTATGCGTCCCTCTTAGGAATTCTAAAAACTGAGACAATTGTTTCTCGGTTCACTGTTAACAAGACCCGACCATCATCTTTCCTTATACACTGGTGTCTAATATCAAACCTATTAATGCATTCTCTCACCAATTATGGACAAGCAACTGCTAAAGGGAATGCTGCTGCTTCCACCAAACCACTATTTGCTATCTCTGTCATGAACAGTTATAACATTTGACTTTTTAACCTCTCTAAGAGGTCACTGATGTCAAAGTCTCTTAGGGCACTGTCACTGAATTCATGATGCACACATTTTAGACTAGCAACTTTACCGAATAAATGAAATGCAAACTTCACTTTGACTAACTTAGCCATTAAAATATGATTCCCCAAGCAGGAAAACAAAACCAGAAGTAAAGCCAACAGGAAAACGGAAAAACTGAACTCACCTTGTGTCAATAAATTTCTGAAATCCCTATGCTTGCAGAAAAATTTTACCTCTCGCCACCTCCAGCGCCTTACCAAAAACTGACTGAGTTGTTGGTAAAATCATCACTTGTAACAGTGCCATATATCAAATTTAAATTTATGAGAAACAAATTTGCCTCACACATGTCAGAGATTTTGATATGACAAGCATTAAATACAATCTCTTAACTTTTGTCACCTCACTCATTCCTCTCATGCAACTATTTTGATGCGTGTCATGAACTTAACTTTCCATGATTACAAACATCTAATCATGTGCCTCGAGAAAATCGGCGCTAACTGTTATCTTTGAAAGAAGAGTCCTGGGCATTCAAAATGAGTCATAACATTTCCTTATTGAACCCCACGAACCCATTGAACATAAAGGTTCAAGTTAGTTCACGCATGCTCGAGCATGTTTATGTATTTATCAAGAAAGACTCTCGACTATGTCGAAAAGAAAGGAGACGTGACCGACTTGAACAAAAACAAAAAGTACAAGGCAGTTCATGCTAGTTCAACTAGGTTCACATAAGTTCAATAAGGTACACATTTTACAAACTATCGACCTTACATTTAAAACGAGGATACAAATTACCATATAACTAACCTGTCTAAAATGAACCTTGATCATGACATAAACTAGAACACAAAAATTGAAAGATGACGACAAATCCTAGGATATAGGCAAACCCTTGCCAACACATAGTAATGCTAGTTGAAAACAAAGTTTAGAAATGTATTTCGGATTCAAACCATCTTAGAAAGTGGTCATACATTTTTGTGGTATTTAAACTCTTGAGTATTGCCTACTTATAGCTTTAACTATGCTAAATAAAATTTAACCCATTTCGTGTATTATTTTTTAATAGCAAAACTAAATAAAATATTTAAAAGATATAATATGAATATCAATTTGTCCCCTTTGTGGCCTAAAATCACATTCTATCCCGTACCCAACAAAGATTTCTAGAAAACATCTTTCACTTCTTACACCCACTCTCTTACTGGAGTATCTATGTGCACATTCTACTCAACTTCAATCCTTGTTGGTGGACAACCAACATGCTCTAATATACATTTCATACAACCCAAGGTCTTGGTATAGATTCCCTCACATTCGATGATCTATCTATACACAAGATCTACGACTTTGATACCATTTAATGCAGACAAGATTGGGGGGTCTTATCAAACTACCCAATCTAGCAGCTTTTACATATCATCCCACCCACAAAAATACATTTGAAACAAAGCTTGGAACATATCCTTATTACAAAATCTTTCAAGAACAATTACATATATGAGGGATTTCAACAAGGAATAAAATTCAATTTTTTTACAATGTTTCTAGGCTCTTCATGCCTACAAGTCCTTAAATCTTCATTCCCTCGCACCTTCATCCTACAACTCTCATGGCTGCCTTGAACCCCACAAACATAGCTACAAATTCATTCTTTTCTTTTCTCTATCTTTCTCTTCTTGGCAAGCTGATTGCCTACTCTTGTCCTTATGCAATTCTTTGGAACAACTTGCAAGTTTTTTCTCCAGCCTCGTTGTTGTTGACTGCTACCCCTTGACATTATTAGAATAATAGCTTTATTCAGTTAATTTAATGGTCAATATTGTAATATAATGTAAATATTAGTAGTTTCTAATTTTGAATCTGTTTCTTATTAGAAACATTGATCCCTTGTAATCTATTTAATGATTGTTTGATCATTTGTTTAATAGATTAAATTTTTTATTAGAGCACAGGAAAAAAAATTGAATTTATTTTTGAAATTATTTCAGTTTATTCTCCAAAAACTTGCCTAGGGTTTTTCAGTCAAATTTTCGTCTATGTTTTCTCGTGGTTGGTGCAAGTTTGTCATTTTTCCAAAGCTCAGACAACACGATTTTTTGCATCTAGTCTTTTTGGGTTTTTGCATTCTTTTTTGGTCCCTAAATTCAGCCTCTGAGTATTTCCCATCACGTGATTTCATTTCGCGTCAGTTTTTTGCTCTTCGGAGCTCGCGTGACGATTTTTGGTGTCGCCGTTCATACATTTTACGATTTTATTTTTGCATCTGTCTTTCTGCTCACGTGCCGATTCTTTCCGACGACTCTTTTTTTTAAAATCAAAATTTTTGGTCTATGTATACCACATGACGACGACGTTTGTCATTTTTTGTGACTCTGCATCTAGCAGTCGTTTTGATCTTCTACTTCGCTTGAGATTATCACGCGATTTTCTATTCACAATCCTTCTTCTCTCTCCGCAACTCTGTTCAACCTGTGCGCACCTTCATTTTTTTCCATTTTTCTTTGCGATTTGGGTGGTGTCTTCTGCAGAGAATTTTGTGATTTTTTCTAGGTCACTATTTTTTTTTGTTGCCTAGGGTTTTTACAAACCCTCCGTACTTTTTCTGTGGCTAGGATTTTTTGAAAAATCATTTTCAAAAATCTAATATGTGGGCTTTTTTAGGTTTTTTGAAAACTCATCTAGGTCTCTATCAAATGTTTTTGGGTCATCAACAATCCATACATTGGGATTCATGTCGACAAAATTTTCAGATCCACCTCAAAATTAGTGCCAGTTTTTTGCCTGTGTTTTTTTGCATGCATTGCATATACGCGATTTAATGCATCTCCAGCCTCAATCTTTGTACCATTATTTGGTCAACTAGCTTTGACCTCCATTTTTCAGTGATGGCATCTCTGATGAATATTCTGTTTGAGGGGGTCAGAAATTCAATGATATAAACTACAATACCTGGAAACATCAGATGCTCACAATTTGAGTATCGCATTATTGATTAGATAGCCCTCGGAAAGACCAAACATCCTTCTATAACCGATCCTGATCAGACTAAGTTTGATGAACAAAATTGTGAAGTTGTCATGCTCACCAAGCTCTCAATGACAGACGATCAACATTCTCAGATACCTTCCTGCAAAACAACTGGCGAGATATGGGAGCATCTCAAGACGCTGCATGAGACGTTTGATAAGAGCAAAGCCTTCTTTCTGCAAAATATGCTCTTCTCTATTGTCATGGATGAGCGCAAATCCCTTCAGGAGCATTTCAATTGGATAAAGGACATCCGTGACCAGTTAGAAGCCATTGGTCGCAATATGGAGGAGGACATGGTTATCATAACCTTGAAATTTTTTCCAATGTCGTACGAGTATTTTGTTGAAACCCTCAACATCACCTCAACCAGTGTAGATCTAAAGTTTGCTAATCTCTGCACTAAACTTCTGCAATAGTACCAACTCATCCTCTACAAAACAAGTATTCGCAGCGAAATCCTTTCATAAGGATAAAGGCAAATCTCAGACTTCTTAACAGAAGAACTATGCTCCGTCATCTGAAGGCTCAAAGAAGAGTGTTTAGTGCAATTATTGCCATAAATTTGGTCATATGAAGCTTGAGTGTCGTAAACGCTTGGTTGCACAGGCTAAGCAAAGTGGTTCACAACCTAAAGCAAATGTAGCAGAGCACACTGAGCAGAGTGAGACTACCTTTTACACCATGGCTAAAAGACCTACAAACCATGTCAAATTCTCTGCATGGTATATAGATTCAAGTGCCTCATGCCACTTTACTCATTGCCAGGATTGGCTCACTAATTTTCAGCCTTACTTAGATTCTGTTATTTTTTGAGGAGGGGAAGAGTACATCATTGTCGGAAAGGGCAATGTGCAGTTTTAGTCTAGAGGGAGGAAATTGATTCTCCTCAATGTGTACTATATTTTAGGAATGGAACTCAACCTTCTCTCAGTCAATCAAATTCTAAGACATTCTCCTCGGCTCGACGTGACCTTCAGTTCACCTCAATGCAATATCATTGATCGAGAAACTTAGTCTATTATTGTCGTGGGTCTTGAGGATCATGGTCTATTCATAATAGTTGATTCTGGTGATTCTCAGGAGCTTGCAATGGCAACCGAGCGCTCCTTTGTTAGTACACTCTGGCATCAACATTATGGGCACTTAAATGTGCACTATCTTTCTCAGCTTGTTCAAGAAGATCTTTTCATCGGATTGCTAGAAATTTAGACCTAGAACGTCGGAGTTTGCGAAGCATGTATGGCTGGCAAGCAACATCAGACCGTTTTCAGATGACGACTCCTAGAGAGCTTCTAAGGTACTACAACTAGTTCATGCTGATATTTGTGGACCTATGGCTACTTCTCCTATTATTGGGTCAAGGCATTTTCTAATTTTTGTTGATGATTTTAGTAGAAAAATGTGGGTGTATTTTCTTTATTAGAAATCAGAGGTGTTTGTTTGCTTTCAAAAGTTCAAAGAATTAATTGAAAAAGAGTCTGGTCAACTTATAGTTACTCTTCGATCTAATAATGGGGGATAATTTTGTTCTTTTGCCTTCTCCCATTTTTGTGAACAACATGGAATCAAGTGCCAACTCACGACACCTTACGCCCCTCAACAAAACGATGTCGTTGAGCAGAGAAACCACATGATTACTGAAATGGCCTGGTTTATGCTTGAACACAAGAGCGTTCCGAAGAAGTTTTGGGTTGAAGCAGTTAACACTACAGTCTATATTCTGAATTGGTCTCCTACTATGGCTGTGAAGAAGAAGACTCTAGAAAAGGCCTGGTCAGGCTACAAGCCCAGAATCAGTCACCTGAAAGTTTTTGGCTCCACTGCTTTTGTTTGGATCCCTAATACGAAACACACCAAGTTGGATGCCAAGAGATAGAAACTCATGCTCATAGGCTATAGTGATACTCACAAGGCCTACTGACTGGTTGACATCGAGACAAATTGTCTCATCTTCAGTGGTGATGTAGTTTTTGATGAGGAACGAGGACCATTTCAACTCTCTCCTCCAATTGTGGATTCAGAGGATCAACTTTTGAAGGCTTCAGACTTGGGTGTCCGTCTTCCATTAGGTCCACCTATTGGGAGGGCTCCAACTGGTTCAATTCATCCACCTACACTAGTTCCTTCTCTTGTAGGATCACCTAGACACACAAATGCTCCACCCGACTTTCCTCAGGATTCCCCTAATCTTCTGTTTGATGAACCTAATCCTATTGCAGCTCCTGCATCTGATGTTGGTACTTCTACTCTCTAGCCTAAATGGTGGGCTAAGACAATTGTTGATCTTCATGATGCTGAGCTCATCGAGGGTAGAACTACTCGTAAGAAGAGCAAGCAACCTAATTATGCCAATTTTGCTCTCAAGGCCAACATTCATAGTGTGTATGAACCACAAACATACATAGATGTGGAAGGTATACCTGAGTGGGATTGAGCTATGGCAACTGAGCACTAGAGCTTGTTGAAAAATAATACCTAGGTTATGTCAAATCTTCATCTAGGGAAGAAACCCATTGGGTGCAAATGGGTCTATAAGGTCAAATACAAGGTTGATGGTACTTTGGATAAGTACAAGGCTCATCTCACTGCCAAAGGCTTCTCTCAGTGTGAAGGAATTGATTATGAGGAGACCTTTTCTCTGACATCAAAGATGAGCACCATCAGATTAGTCCTAGCTAGCCATGGTAGCCCAGTGTGGCTGGAAGGTCCATCAAATGGATGTCAAGAGTGCCTTCCTGAATGGTGAGTTACCGAAGATGTCTACATGATGCAACCTCCTGGATTCAAGGTTGTTGGAAAAGAACACCAGGTACTCAAACTTGTGAAAGCACTCTATGGCTTGAAACAAGCTCCAAGGGCATGGTACATGAAAATGGATAAATACCTCATAGATTAGGGTTTCCAGAGGAGTCCTTTTGACTCAAATCTGTATGTCAAGACTATTGGGAATGATATCATCATTTTGGTTATCTATGTTGATGATCTGATCATCACTGGTAGTTCGACATCTTTGATTTAGGGAATCAAGCAAAATTTATGCAAGTCTTTTGGCATGACCGACCTTAGGCTTCTGCACTACTGCCTAGGTGTTGAAGTTTGGCAACAGTCTCATGGCATCTTCATCTCTTAGTCCAAATATGCTAGGGCTCTTCTCAACAAGTTCTGAATGTAGGACTATCAACTTGCATCTACACCTATGGAGAAAGGCTTGAAGTTGTTGGCCAAATCCAGTTCTCCAATTGAGAATGAATATGATTTCAGACAACTAGTGGGTAGTTTAATATATCTCACCTCCACTAGACCTGATCTGAGCTATGTAGTGAGTTACATTCCCCACTTTATGGCAGCTCCTACATCAGAACATTGGGCTGCAGTGAGGTGGATCCTGCGCTATGTCAAGGGCACTTCAGAATTTGGTATCCTTTATGGACGGACCAAAGATCCCAGACTCATCGGTTTCACAAATTTGGATTGGGAAAGCTCTGTTGATGACTGAAAGTCCACATCCTGGCATGTCTTCAGTTTGGGCACAGGTGCTATCACTTGGACCAGTAAGAAGCAACATGTCGTATCTCTTTCCTCGATTGAAGTTGAATATTGAGGAACAATCAAAGCAACTTGTGAGGTAGTTTGGCTTTGAAGGATTCTCTCGGCCATCTAGTTGTCTCAAGCAAGTCCTATACCCCTCTTCTGTGACAATCAAGGGGTGTTGAAACTCGCCAAAAATATAGTTTTCCATGAGAAGACCAAGCATATTGAGCTTCATTGTCACTTCATATGCAAGATGGTTGAAGATGGATTTGTGGATTTGCAATATGTTCCTACTGAGGACTAGACTGCATATATCCTCATCAAGTCCCTACATCCAGATAAGTTTGTTAAGTTCAGGGGGTAACTTGGTATCGTAGACAGATTGACCTTTAAGGGAGGGTATTAGAATAATATCTTTATTCAATTAATTTAATGGTCAATATGGTAATATAATGTAAATATTACTAGTTTCTAATTTTGCATATGTTTCTTATTAGAAACATTGATCCCTTGTAATCTATTTAATAATAATTTGATCATTTGTTTAATACATTAATTTTTTTACCAAATACTCATGTATTAGACATGATCAAATGTTTCATTTTATAGATTTTATAAGCTTTATGAGGCACTGAAAAGAGTCACCCAAATTTTCTCTTTCATTTCTCTCAAATTGTTTTTTATAATTTCTTTGTTTATGCTTGAAATTCTTCATTAAATGCTTCCAAATATGAAACCCAAGTTTGTTGCACCATATCCAATGACTTATGATTGTAAATGCATTTGGAAAATGAATAAAACCAAGAACCAACTTGTTCTATTTGGGAAATTGAAGAGTCTTTAATTATTTTCTTAAAAAATCACTACATTTTCCCTCCATTTAGATACCTAAATTGGAAGAATAAGACAAGAATGAAATGCCAAAGGTTATTTTTTTTATGAAACTTCCATAGGCATCCAAATTGAATAAATTGATTTATTTGCAATTTATAATATGCCAATTAATTCCTTCAACCTTAGAAACCTTGAAATTATTGCATTAGGCTCATAAAAATACTTCTTCCTCCACCTCTTACTATATCTAGCCGGAACATTCACAATCATTCTCCACCATATCTTCTCTACACTCCTCTTCCTCAATGTGGAATCTTGTTCCACCATAATCCAACGTCCTCTTCCAATTACAACCTTCTCTCTTTTCTACTCTCGTTGGATCCAACCCACCATATTCCAACCACCTCCACCAACATATACCTGCACTATTCTTGATAACACCATATATTTGTTTCTTTGCACACAATGGCACTAATAGAATCCATCTCTGCATTCACTTTCTTTTCTATCTCTATACTTATTACATCACACTTGGAAATATACAAATCATCTCTCATAAATTCAAGAAAGTATGGTTTTTCCTATTCCTCTATTGTTGCTACAACATTCTTCTTCTCTCCTATCTACTACAATATTTTCATCTTTATACAATCCATTCTCTTCTTCAAGATAGACATGAAAAATGTTATTCATGACCTCTTTCTCTATCACAATTGCAACATCTTTACTTTCACCCATGCTTTCAAATACCTTCATGTCCTCGAAAGGACTCTCAATTATTGCTACACTCTCCTCTTTCTCGTCCTCAAACTCTACAACTTCACCTTTTCTCTCCTCCTTCAAGCCATCATTATTGTAATTGTTTCTTTTTCCACTTCACCTGCATAGACAACTTCATTTGCAAATGTATTTTTGTTAGAAAAATAATAGGACTTAGGTTCATACCCATATTTTCCTCTTCTCTTCTCTATTCCATTGCTACTTTTCTCTCCCTCAAGCCTCTCATTCTAGGCATATAAATTCTTTCTCTCTTGACAAGGACTAAAATTCCTAAGGGATTGCCCACAACCAACCCCAAACTCTTCTTCTTTTTCATCTTCAGATACAATTTTTAACCTGGAACAAAAATCACATTCTATCTTCTACCCAACAAAGGTTTCTAGCCCAGGAGGAACTATGTGCACCTTCTACTTAGCTTCAATTCTTGTTGGACAACCAACATGCTCTCATACACATTTCATCCAACCCAATGTCTTGGTGTAGATTGCCTCACATTTGGTGATCTATCTACACACTCAAGATCTATGGTTCTGATACCATTTAATACATACAAGATTGAGGGGTCTTATCCTTATTACCAAATCCTTCAAGAGCAATTACATATATGGAGGATTTTAACAAGGAATAAAATTCAAAAATTTTACAATGTTTCTAGACACTTCATGCCTACAAGTCCTTAAATCTTCACGCCTTCACACCTTCTTGGATTAACTCATTTGAAGTCTGATATTTTTCTTCATCTTACAACTCTCATGGCTGCCTTGATCTTGCAAGTTCTTTCTTTAACCTTGATGTTGTTTATTGTTGCCTATTAATATGATCAAATGCTTCATTTTATAGATATTATATAACCCTTGTGAGGCACCCAAAAGAGTCACCCAAATCTTATCTTTCATTCCCCTCAAATTGTCTTTTGAAATTCCTTTGTTTATGCTTGAAATTCTTCATTAAATGCTTCCAAATATGAAACCCAATCTTGTTGCACCATATCCATCAAATTGCTATTGTAAATACATTTAAAAAATGAATAATAACAAGAACCAAGTTGTGCACTTTAGGAAATTGAAGTCTTCAACAATTTTCTTAAAAAATCATCTTTTTCCCTCTATTTAGGTACCAAAATTGGAAGAATAAGACACTATTTAAATGCCAAAGGTTGCTTTCTTTATCAAAACTTCTATAGGCATCCAAATTGAGTAAATTAATTCATTTTAAATTTATAGTATACCAATTAATCCCTTTGACCTTTGAAACCTTCAAATTATGGAATAGAATACTACTAAACATCCCTTTTTGGTGCAGTCATGGTGGGAGGGTCCTCAAAGAGAACGATTTGGACCGTGCAACAAGAGTTACACAATAGAAACAACTCAATGTGATGGAGGAAATGTAGAAACAAACTATATTATATCATGAAAATCAGTTACAAACTGTCGACAACATGTGGGCTCACACGATCTAGCTCACAGGCCTGAGTACAAAACATGCGTGTTATGCAACATTCAGGCTCAAGCAAGAATGCAAGCCAACTCTGGACCTCCTAACCTTCATATTCATCTTTTATGTTCTATTTACTAATTATTACATGCTTGATTACATTGATTTATATGATCAAGAGTGATTTGTGTCGGCCCAAGATAGAACAAATGCCGATGAACAAGAGTGAAACGTGTAAAACAACAAGGTCGGCTTCCACCAAAGAGATCCTTCTAGAAAATTCATAGAATGAATTGCGGACTGAAGGGAAGGTCGTTCATATGCCTAGGAACGTTGGAAACAACAAACTGAAGCTCTGCAAGCTATGAAAGTGATTTGCAAGATCTGCCAAATACTAGATAGGTCCAAGCGATTCCGGTGTTCTAAGCCATAAAACTGTCTCAGATTCTAGAAGCGATAACTTGCTGAAAAAAGATCCAAATATTCCACAGACTTAGGATAAGGTAACTGCAAAACATGAACAAACTGAAAGAAAATGTTTTTGGTTGATGCAAGATTGCCAAAAACTAGGGATGCTCCTACATCAGACATTCGAAGTTGTTGAAAAAAAAGTGAGTCCCTCACTTTGCTGGGATCAAAAGAAAACCAAGATGGTCACCTCTACTCGATAAATTCATGATAAGTCTTCAACTGGTTTGTCCCTCCACTTCACAAGATACTCTCTATACTGATTTCTCCAGGTGGTATGTCCAATCCTGCTATCCGAAATGTCTTCAATTTGATTTGGTTCCCTCCGGGGTATCTGATAACTCAATGATGAACAATAAGTACCAAACCAGTACTGAGAGGGGGGGGTGAATCAGTACAGTCACAAAAATTTTTCTCGGACCGGTTTGATTGCAAACATTGCAAATGTTTGACAGACAGTAACACCGGTCTGAAACAGAGTGCAACTAGTAAAGCTAAGAATGACTGTGACAAGCATTAACCGGTTAATCACTTAGCTTTCCACTCAACTTAATACTACACTTCCATTTCACCCTTATGCATGAATAGGTAATCTATCATCATAAATATAATAACAGCTAGCTCAACATGATTTACCTTGAGACACAAATCACTTAAATTATCACCTGAAAAATACTACACATGACACACAGATTTTTCACGTGGAAACCCGACTGGGAAAACCACGGTGGGGATGAATACCCACAAGCTGATTTTGAACTCTTTAGAAATCCGCTTTGTTAGGAGCATAGTCCGGTTAAAGACTGTTACAACAGGTTCTGCTAGGAACCGATCCTGTTAGAGATCACCCGGTTAAGGGATGGCTAAATACCCGGTTAAGGGTTAAACCTTGTTAGAGGTTACCTTGTTAGAGGATTTCAAAAACTCAATGAGTTTGAGTCACCTTGTTAAAGGATTTACAACAAGCTGGTTAAAGATACTCGGTTAAGGGATTTTCCAACTGTTGAAGTGGTTAAAGATCAACAGGTATTACAATGAATTGACAATAGCACTCAATTGCTAATGCAGATCTGCTTAAGTTTAATCCTTCTACAAACACACTATGCAGGAATCAATCCTCTTATCTCACCTGGTTTGGCAAGAATCACGTATCTCTGCACTTAGATACACACACACCATTTGCCAACAACCTCAACATGAAACACAACATCGACCTTATAGAACACAGATAGGTTAGCAACATAAACCTTAAACCCTAAACACTTAGGTTGAGAAATTGATCGGTTCAATCCTGACCATTGAACACTTTGCATTTGAATACAACGGTCTTGAACAGATCTCAAGACATTCTCCATTGTTCGTTCTTCACCGCTTCATGGAGGCGATAACCCATCACGCATTTTCCACAGGTTGCAAAGACTTCACACATTCCCGAGGTAAATAGGATCAATCTCCTTCATGCAAGATCCTTCATGTGCACAAGGCTGACGTGGCAACAAGATCTGATCTTGATTACAATGCTAGCTCATCACACAATGTCATCGGTTGAATCACACAAGCTTGGAATACTTCAACCGGAAACCCTTAAGCTAAGACTACCAACCGGTAGTCATACCATATTAAGCCTTACTAGAAAACATTCCATCATACCGGTTCACTTGGACAAACATACCGCTTCACCTATTGCTCATATACCGGTTTATACCGCTATACCGGTTCTCTTTGCCAGCTGCTTAGCTTCAATATACTTGTTCACTTCTTTGCACATATACTGGTTCACTTTTCAGCATATTGCCGGTTCGCTCTCCTATATATTGACATCAATGACAACATTATATCATCATGTCAACATACTCTGCACAAATGCCAACAATCTCCCCCTTTGGCATTGATGACAATATACAAAGATATTACCTAGCATCACATCTTTTGTTGCAGATATCTTCTCCGCTTCACATCTTCTCCCCCTTTGACAACAATGCCAAAGTGGAGGCACAAGTTTTCCTGTTCCACTATGCTGCTCCCCCTGAGGAGTAGCATCCTTCAACACATCAATCCTGAAAAATATTGGACACTGCAATACATGACTGATGTGGAGCACATACTTTCAGTTCACCTCTTGAAGGGGCAACACCCCTAATTCACCTCTCAAATAGGTAAATATAGCCTTTGGTAGAGGCTTGGTGAATATGTCTGCTAACTGCTCCTTACTGGAAATATGTTCCAACACAACCTCCTTGTTCTGAACCTTCTCCCTCAAGAAATTATACTTGAGCTCAAAGTGCTTGGTTCTAGCATGCAAAACCAGATTCTTGGAAATGTTAATTGTACTTGTATTGTCACAAAATATGCTTACCGGTTCAGATACAGGAACTTTGAAGCCATTTAATACATGCTTCATCCAAATAAACTGGGTGTAGTTCATAAAAGCTGCAACATACTCCACTTCTGCTGTAGACTGAGAGATACAACTCTGCTTTTTACTCATCCATGAGACCAGTCTACCACCAAGGAAGAATGCACCATTGGTTGTGCTCTTCCGGTCATCTACATTACCAACCCAATCAACATATGTGAACACTTTCAGGTTGAAATCATTATTGTATGGATACCATAACCCATAGTCAACTGTTCCCTTCATATATCTAAGAATCTTCTTGACTGCTACCAAGTGGGATTCTCTTGGGCTTTGCTGAAACCGAGCGGTAATACCCACTGCATGTGCAATGTCCGGTCTACTATGCACTACATAATGGGACTTACCAATCATTGATCAGTAATCCTTCTCATTTACCAATGCTGAGTCATCCTCTTTTGATAATTTACAACCGGTCACCATTGGTGTACCAACTGGTTTACTATCTTCCATGTCAAAGGTCTTCAACACCTCTTTGACATACTTGGACTGAGTAATAAAGATTCCTTCTTTCATTTTCTGAATCTGCAGTCCAATGAAGAACTTAATTTCCCCTATGAATGACATCTCAAACTCCTATTTCATCTCATCTGCCAAATCATGACTCATCATGTCATCTCCTCCAAAGATGATGTCATTAACAAATACTTCACAGATCAGAATCTGATTTCCTTCTGATTTCAAATAGATATTGCTATTTTCACTTGTTCTTTCAAATCCAATCTTCACAAGATGTGAATGCAAGTGTTCATACCATGCTCTAGGTGTCTTCTTTAGTCCATACAAGGCTTTATGTAGCCTACACACCATGTCACTATCTTCTGATAGGGCAAACCCATTTGGTTGCTCTATGTACACCTCCTCTTCAAGTATTCCATTTAGGAATGTAGATTTTACATCCATTTGGTATACCTTGAATCCTTTAAAAGCTGCATATGCAAGAAGCATACACACTCCTTCCAATCTTGCTACTGGAGAAAAGGTTTCTCCATAGTCTTCTCCTAATTCTTAGGTGTATCCTTTACACACTAGTCTGGCTTTGTTCCTTACCACTGTGCCATCCTCATTTAGCTTGTTTCTGAAAACCCATTTGGTTCCAATGACATTTTTATGCTACAATCTGGATACCAAAGACCATGTACCATTCTTTTGTATCTGGTCAAGTTCCTCCTCCATTGCCTTGATCCAGTCTTCATCTTTATGTGCCTGTTTGAATGATTTAGGCTCAAATTTAGAGATCATACATGAGCTTTCTCTGACCTTTCTTCTTGTAATAATTCCTGCATCTTTGTCTCCTATGATCTGCTTTGGATCATGATTGAGTTTCACATATCTAGGTATGTTCTTAAAACATTCCTCTTGCTTTTCCTCTTCATCCTTATCTTCATCAGCATCAACATCCACCGGTGTAGGAACACAATTACTGGTACTGGGCTGATTTGCAACTGGTTCCCATAAGGTTACTATCGGTTCATCTCCTACTTGCTCACTACCGGTTTCTTGAGGTTTCCCAGAGATTTAATCAACCCCAACCTTGATGCTTTCAACAATTCTTTGAGTCCTATTTTTGAAACATTTGAGAGCATTACTCTTGGTGGAATATCCTAGGAATATTCCTTCATCACATTTTGCATCGAACTTGCTCTGATGTTCACTCCTCTTGATATAACATTTGCTACCAAACATTCTAAAGTAGCTTACCACTGGTGTCTTACCGGTCTAGTACTCATAAGGAGTCTTATCCTTTCCCTTTTTGATGAGTACCCGGTTCATTGTGTAGATTGCAATGCTCACCGCTTCTCTCCAAAAGGTGTGAGCAACTTTTCCTTGGATCAACATAGTTCTAGCCGCTTCAACCAAAGTCTGGTTGTTTCTCTTTGCTAAGGCATTCTGTTGTGGAGTCCGGGGGGCAGATAGTTGCCTCTTGATGCCATTCTCTTCACAATATTTGTTGAATTCATCGGAAGTGAATTCCCCTCCTTGATCAATTCTAAGGCATTTGATTCTTCTACCACTTACCTTTTCTACCAATGTTTTGAAAGCTTTGAAATTTCCAAAGGCTTCAAACTTGTCCTTCAAGAATGTGACCCACATCATTCTTGAGCAATCATCTATAAGAATCATAAAATACTTATCTCCCTGTACACTCCTAGTTTTCATAGGACCACACAAATCAGTATGCAGAAGATCAAGTAAGTTGTCAGCTGTGAAAGATTTACCTTTGAAGGTTGAGGAAGACATCTTCCCTAGTTGACACTCTCTGCACAAAGGATTTTCCAGTTTGGTCAGCATCAACAGTCCTCTAACTGCCTTGATCTTACCGACCTTCACAATGTTATCCAAGTTTACATGGCAGAGTCTCCTATGCCATATCCAGCTATCATCAAACTTAGCCATAAGACATGTACTTATATTTGCATTTAGCTGAGATAAGTTACCTTTGGTCTACATACCGATGGCCATCAAATCACCATTCTTTCCTTTGATTTTGCACAGTCCTTTTTTAAATTCCAGAGTGAGTCCACTGTCATTCAACTGGGCAACACTCAATAGATTGTGTCTTAGACCTTCCACCCAATACACATTGTTAGGACTTCTCTTTCCATTCAGAGAGATGGACCCTCTTCCTCTGACAATACATGGTGCATCATTACCAAAGCGAACCACACCACCATCATATTCTTCCAAAGATAGAAACTTTCTCTGGTCAGCAGTCATATGATGAGAACAACCACTGTCAATAATCCACTCATTGGAATTATCTAAGCGGGAGACAAGAGCCTTCTTGTCTAACACATCTTCCTTTACTGCAACAAACACAATATCTTCATTCTCTTCATCTTCCGATTCCTCATCTGTGACACCTTCATCAATTGCAGCAAAACAGTTTCTCCAGTTTCCTCCTTTGAATTTCTTGAACCTCTCTGGTTTGTCCTTGTTGTCACCATTAGGACAATTTATAGCAATATGTCCTATTCGGTTACAAGAAAATCATTTCAAAGGGAGCTTACCTCTGCATTTACCGGTTCCTTTAGGAAGTTTCCTGGCAAGAAGAGCTTCAAATTCCATTAGGATCTCCTCATCATCCATTTCTCTGTTCTATCTTGGTTCACCACTGGTGCTTGCTTCTTTTTCTTTTCTGGATGATACAAGAGAAGCTCTAAAAGCTGATTCAGTCTTTTGAACACTGCCATCAAAACTATTTAGCTCATAGGCTGTCAACTTTGCAATGATGGAGTCTAGGGATACCTTAGTCTTGTCTATTGATCTCAACTCATGAATAGCAGCAACCCTTATTGCATAGACCAGTAATAAGGATCTCAGAACATTACTTACCACAGTGGAATCTTCCATTTTACCACCTGCACTCTTGATATCTCCAACAACAGTTTTGATTCTTATTCCATATTGTGGAATGGTATCACCTTCAACCATCTGCATGTCTTCAAACTTCCCTTTAAGGCTTTCTTCCTTAGCTTGTTTTACATGCTCATCCCCATCATAGATATTCTCAAGAGTGTCCCATACTTCTTTGGGATTATCTTTATCCTAGACATCAATAAACTCAATGTCAGATAAGCTACTGATTAGGGCTTCCATGACTTGCCCATTCTCCTATATTTCTCTCTTTTGCTCATTGGTGAGAGTACCAGTAAGAATAAAAAAAGCATTCTCAACATAGCTCCAGTGTTGAGCACCCATGCTTCTGATGTAAATCTTCATTCTGTCCTTCCATATTTTGAAGTTATCTTTGTTGAAATTTTGACCTTCCCTCTTCATCATTACAATAGGATCTTTCCCTCAAGCAGTTAAGCTGACAACACAGAGGACCTAGAGGATGCTCTGATACCAATTGATAACTCAATGATGAACAATAAGTACCAAACTGGTATTGAGAGGGGGGGAGTGAATCAGTACAGTCACAAAAAGTTTTCCCGAACCAATTTGACTGCAAACACTGCAAATGTCTGACATACAGTAACACTGGTTTGAAACAGAGTGCAACCGGTAAAGCTAAGAATGACTGTGACAAGCATTAACAGGTTAATCACTTAGCTTTCCACTCAACTTAATACTACACTTCCATTTCACCCTTATGCATGAATAGGTAATCTATCATCATAAATATAATAACAGCTAGCTCAACATGATTTACCTTCAGACACAAATCACTTAAATCATCACATGAAAAATACTACACATGACACACAAATGTTTCACGTGGAAACCCAACTGGGAAAAACCACGGTGGGGATGAATACCCACAAGCTGATTTTGAACTCTTTAGAAGTCCGCTCTGTTAGGAGCCTAGTTTGGTTAAAGAATGTTACAACAGGTTCTGCTAGGAACCGATCCTATTAGAGATCACCCGGTTAAGGGATGGCTAAATACCCGATTAAGGGTTAAACCCTGTTAAAGGTTGCCTTGTTAGAGGATTCCAAGAACTCAATGAGTTTGAGTCACCCTATTAAAGGATTTACAATAGGCTGGTTAAAGCTAGCCGGTTAAGGGATTTTCCAACTGTTGAAGTGGTTAAAGATCAACATGTATTACAATGATATGATAATAGCACTCAATGCCTAATGCAGACCCGCTTAAGTTCCTTCCTTCTGCACACACACTATGCAGGAATCAATCCTCTTATCTCATCTGGTTTGGCAAGAATCACGTATCTCTGCACTTAGATACATATACATCATTTGCCAACAACCTCAACATGAAACACAACATCAACCTTATAGAAGACAGATAGGTCGGGAGCATAAAACCTAAACCCTAAACACTTAGGTTGAGCAATTGATTGGTTCAATCCTTACCATTGAACACTTTGCATTTGAATACAATGGTCTTGAGCAGATCTCAAGACATTCTCCATCGTTCGTTCTTCACCGCTTCATGGAGGCGATAACCCATCATGCGTTTTCCACGGTTTGCAAAGACTTCGCACATGCTCGAGGTAGATAGGATCAATCTCCTTCATGCAAGATCCTTCACGTGCACAAGGCTGATGTAACAACACGATCTCATCTTGATTACAATGCTAGCTCATCACACAATGTCATCGGTTGAATCACACAAGCTTGGAACACTTCAACCGGAAACCCTTAAGCTAAGACTACCAACCGGTAGTCATACCATATTAAGCCTTACTAGAAAACATTCCATCATACCAGTTCACTTGGACAAACATACCGCTTCACCTATTGCTCATATACCGGTTTATACCTCTATACTGGTTCTGTATGCTAGCTGCTTAGCTTCAATATATCTGTTCACTTCTTTGCACATATACCGGTTCACCACATTATACCGGTTCACTTTTTAGCATATTGTCGGTTCACTCTCCTATATATTGACATCAATGACAACATAACATCATCATGTCAACATACTTTGCACAAATGCAAACAATATCTATTTCTCCAAGTCTACAACACTGTCCTTATTGAATTTTGTCTCATGATACTAGTGTAGATCTACAATGTTGAATATAGGTGAAATACCCAATTTCCTCAAGATCTTACAAGGTCCAAACTTCCTCATCTTCAACTTATTATAAGTTCCAACTAGAAATATCTCTTTTCTTAGATACACCATGACTTCATTGCCAACTTCAAATTCCTTGTGTCTCCTCTTTTCATCTGCTTTCTCCTTATATTTACTGTCCATGTCCTCCAAATGATGTTTAACCTGAGTATGTATTGTCTTCATATGCTCTGCAAATTCTTTTACTTCTACACTCCTCTTGTCTTCACTATTGATGTCTCTCAATTCCAATATGCCTCTAGGGCGTGCTGCGGTAACAATCTCAAAAGGTGTTCTTTCGGTACTCTTGTTCATGAAATTATTGTATGAAAACTCTGCTTGTGCAAGAATCAGGTCCCAATTTTTTGTTTTATCTCCAACTAAGCATCTCAACAAATTTCCCAAACTCCTATTCACTACCTCTATTTGTCCATCATTCTGTGAGTGAAAAGTATAACTGAACTTAAAATCTATCTTCATCTTCTTCCAAAGTGTCCTCCAAAAATATCCAACAAACTTAGTGTCTCTATCTGAAATTACGCTCTTAGGTAATCCATGTAATCTCACCACTTCCTTGAAAAATAGGTCTGCAACATGTACTGCATATGTCGTCTTCTTACAAGGTATGAAGTGTGCCATCTTTGAGAATCTATCCACCACCACAAATATATAATCATTTCTTTTGCGTGTCTTAGGCAATCCAAGTATGAAATCCATGCTTATGTCCTCCCAAGGTCTCTCTAAAACTGTCAAAGGCTTATACAATCCAACAATCTGACTACTACCTTTTGCAAGTTGACCAATTTTATAGCTCTGCACAAATTTGCTAACATCCTTATGAATCTGAGGCCAAAAGTAATTCTCACTAATCAACGCCACTGTCTTATCAACACAAAAGTGTTCGACTAATCCTCCACTATGCTTATCCTTTATTAGATTCTTTCTCATAGAACTCCTTGCTATACATAAATAAGATCCTCTAAACAACATCTCATCCTGAACAAAATAATCCAACCTATTACTTATGTCCATGATGAGGAGGCAATAGACTAGAAGGATAACCTTGAACCAACCAACCTCTAAGGCTCACAAACTCAACCAAAACCCTACTACCAAAGGGTCTTTACACAACACCAAGTCAAGATACGGTTCGATGACACTAAACAATTCCTTGGGAGACTCCAAGGCTCCAATATGTCCACTTACAAACAACTAACACTCTCAAGTCTTGTGTGACTACACACACCCTTGCATACATGTGTGGGCTACTACTAGGCTTTAGGGGTTTGAATGGCCCACTTGACCAATTCAATACAAAAACCCTTGGAGGGGTGTTGTCACAACACCTTAACACAAATGAAACACGGTTCATGGTTTAGACCCACTAGAACATCAATTTTGACTCACTTGGCCACAAATAGAACCAGTTGCAATTAGACCCCCATTTGAAGGAATCAAGTGATAACTTTTGACACGCTGAGGATCTAGGCAAACAAATTATATGTTCAGATACCCTTTTGGGAGTTCTCAACAATATCTCATTTTTTGGTACCAGACCAACTTGAAGATATCCCAACCAATACTACACTAACAGACCTAATAGGGCTATTAGACCTATTAGACTGAACGCTTTCCACAAACTAGTTTGGTTCTCCTAATTGGTGACAATCATTGACCATGAAATTTTGTTTCAACCTCCAAAGTTCTCTTCTACCACATTCAAAACCCTTTCTAGTGCTCTACCACTCAATTCTCATGCACTGCACTCATCAAACCAGTATGCCATATAGAGATGCCAGACCTAGGGTTAGTTCTCCATCCTCCTCACCCTATTGTGTCCTCTTAATGGATTTTGGAACTGACATATGATATGGTGGCCTATCATCTCCTATAATGGCAGAGTGTTCAACTTAGGATTGATAGGCCAAAACCCATTATTACAGTCAAACCCTAGGGGTTTGAGGGTTTTAGGCTACCCGTTAGAGATTTGCTTGTAGAATGGGGCAGCGATCACTTCAAGAATTCACATCCAATTAAAAACAAAGGTTAAACAATCTATTTTTAGTATCTATGTGATGATCATTCTCGCCAATCCACCTTTAGTATGCAATCAACAAAAATTAAATAGTTTTCTGAGTTTCCAACAATTTTGATGCTTCAATTTCCTTTCCAAATTACCCAAAATCAACCCACTTACATATTTTGGCATTTGGGGTCCTTAAAGGTGTCACCCCAAATAAACACAAGCTCCTCCAACCATTTTTCAAACTGAACGGACCGTTGGAGAATCACAACTTACAAAAAGTGCAAAATTGTCATGACAACAAATTAACAATATGACAATTTTTTCATTATTCAACCAAATTAGACTCCTGACTATCATAGTCCCCCAAAATGATTACATTTGTTTCTACAACATAAAAAATGACTCAAATAAACCTTTAGCTACTTGCTCCCTCAATTTAGACCATTGTGACCCTTATTGACTCAATTTTCTCTACAAGACCCTAGGTGACAATTTGACCCATACATGGACAAACTTGTCACACTCCCAAGACAGTGAAATATAAAAAGGACCCATAGGGTGTTATTACATTCATCTTAAATTAATACAAAATGATCTTTTCTTAGGCTCATTCCTTAATGGGTAGGTGCTCCTGCACCATACTCCCCGGGTGAAATTTGTCTCAAGTCCTAGAGACCAACTTTTGCAAATCACGACCCTGCGTTTTGATATGTTCCTCCAGCATCCATGTAGCTTCTAATTCAGGAAGACCTTTCCATTTAACCAAGTTCTCAAAGTAAGTCTTGTGCCTTGTCTTCTTGGCTTCCCTACTATCCAAAATGCACTCCGTCTTAGGTGGCTCCTTAGGTGGTAAGTGCTTTATCCATTCTTCACTTTCCTGGATAGATTCACTTGTACTTTCTCCTGCAGTAGGACTCCTATACAATGTTAAATCAGAAACATTAAATATAGGTGAAATAGAAATATTAGCAGAGAGTTCAATTTTGTAAGCATTAGGACCATATTTATCCAAAATTTTACAAGGTCCAATCCTTCTCATCATTAACTTGCTATGGATTCCCTTGGGCAACCTATCTTTGCTAAGATCCACTCCTGCCTTAATCTTTTGACTGTTCTATTCTCTTTCATAGCTTTTGCAAATTCATCAGCATGTCCACTCCTCTTTTCCAACCCCTGGACATCTCTTAATTCAAAAACTCTTGTAGGATGCCTACCATACACAATCTCAAAAGGACTCAGACCTGTACTTTTATTTGTTGAATCATTATAGGAATACTTTGTCTGAGGTATCACCATATCCCAACTACTTCCATGCTCCTTTGTCAAGCATCTAATAAGATTTACCAATGACCTATTCAGAACCTCGGTTTGGCCATCAGTTTGAGGGTGATAGGCTGAGCTGAATGACAAATTTGTACCCAATCTCTTCCACAAGGTTATCTAAAAATGCCCTACAAATTTTTTGTCCCTATCAGACACAATACTTAAAGGCAATCCATTAATTCTAACAATCTCTCTGAAGAACAATCTTGCAATATAACTAGCATCATTGGTGGTTTAACAAGCAATAAAGTGAGCCATCTTGTGAAAGTTGTCTACCACAACAAACACACTGTCATGACCTGTCGTTGTCTTGGGTAATCCCATCACAAAGTCCATACTCAAACTTTCCCAAGGTCTACTTGGTATAGGAAAAGTTTGGTACAACCCTGTATTGGTTGAGAACCCCTTTTCTCTCTGACACACAATACGACTCTCCACAAACGTTCTGATATCCATTTGCATCTTTGGACAAAAGTAAAATCTCCTAACTAGGTCCAAAGTCTTATTTAGCCCAAAGTGACCTCCTAAACCACCACTATGTTTCTCCTTCACTACATTATCCCTCATTGAACACCTAGGGATACAAATTGACACCGCTTGAACAAAAGACCATCCTGCAAGGTGTAGTCAGAAAATTCTCCATGAAAAGCATTTGCAAACTCACTGCATACCTTATATACCTCCTTGAAATCTTGGTCCTCTTCATCCAATCCTTTGAGTGCTTCAACACCCATACTCTACAACTACACTTCTTGTACTGTTAACACCCTCCTACTTAGAGCATCTGCAACCTTATTGGCTACCCCTTTCTTATGCTTGATGATGAAGGTGTATGCTTGAAGACTTTCAACCCATTTCATATGCCTATGACCGAACTTCTCATGTCCATTCAAAAAACTAAGAGCATGATTGTCAGTATACACAATAAACTCCTTAGGAAGAAAGTAATGCCTCCACTTTTTTAGAGCTTGTACCATGGCATACAACTCTAAATCATATGATGAATACTTCCTCTTTGCTTAATTTAGTTTTTCACTAAAAAAGGCCACCGGTCTCCCCTCTTGGCTTAATACTGCTCCTATAGCCAACCCACTTGCATCACATTCAATGGTGAAGACCTTACTGAAATCAGGTAATACTAGGACTGGGTACTTGGTAACTTTCTATTTTAAACACTCAAAACTCTTATCTGCTTCTTTGGTCCACACAAACTTCACCTTACCACCACGCTTGATGGTTTCTAACATAGGTGCAGAAATATCACTATAATTCCTAATGAATTTCCTATAAAATGTTGCCAAACCATGAAAACTTCTTACTGCTCTTGTTGTCTTAGGTGTAGGCCAGTTCAAAATAGCCTTTACCTTGGAATAATCCATCTTCAAGTCACCCTTAGAGATGAAAAAGCCTAAGTACACCAATTCCTGCTTCATGAAACACACTTTTCTAAGTTTATCATCAACTTCTGCTCCTGCAACCGCTTCAAGACTACCTCTAAGTGTTTCAAGTGCTCCTCGTTGCTCTTACTGAACACCAATATGTCATCAAGGTAGACTACCATAAATTTCTCTATAAACTCCTGCAACACTTCATTCATTAGTCTCATAAAGGTGCTAGGGGTAATTGAAAGACCAAAAGGCATCACACATCACTCATACAACCCTTCATTGGTTTTAAATGCAGTCTTCCACTCATCCCCCTCTCTTATCCTTATCTGATGGTACCCACTCTTGAGGTCAATTTGATAACTAATATCTCTGATAGGTGGTAGGTATTTTGGTATGTCTTCTGCAACCACTCCTTTGTACCTCTGTAACAGCTCACTGACCTCCTTAGGTTCTACCTCACTCACACCCTTCTTCCTTTCTTCCTTGGGCTTCAAAATCAAAGAAAAGCCTACCCCACCTTCCTCCTTTAGTGTCTTTATGAACTCTTTTTCTCCCACAATCATCACACTAGATCCTACATGTTGTGGATCCCCTTCTACCACTGACTGTATCCTAAAAGTCACACCATCCTTTTGGAAAGAGTAAGCATTATTTTCTCCATCATGATGAGCCTTTCTGTCAAACCATCATAGTCTGCCAAGCAAAAGATGGCAAGCATCCATTGGAAAGATGTCACACAAAATTTTATCCTTGTACCCCCCAATACTAAACTCTACCCATGCTTGTTCATTGATGAGTATGTGTTGCCCCTTGTTCAACCAACTGAACCTATATGGACAACTATGTGGTATCCTTTCCAAGTTCAACTTGTTTATTGCTTCCAAAGATACAATGTTATCTGTAGACCCTGAATCTATGACAACTTTAAAAACCTTACCTTGAATCTTGCAGTTGACTCCAAACAAAGCCTTTCTTTGGGGTGGCTCAGTCTTCACTAGTTCCTTGAGCAACGTCCTCTTGATCATCAACTTCTCTCCCATCTCTGATGTCAAATTCACTTCAGGAGATGTCACACTCCTTGCATCTTCTTGAGTCAAATTGGTTCTCCTCTCACCACCATGAGAAGTTGAGGCCTTCTCTGGACACTTGTAGGCTGGGTGCCCTATCTAATTGCAGTTGTAGCACCTCATACTGGAGAATTTGGATCCTCTCCCTAATCCATTTGTCCCACCTCTTCCATTAGGTCTTCTCCCACGGTAGCCTCCTCTGCTACTTGAGTCCCCAAATTTCTCTCCTTGGCTAGACTCACCACTAGACATTTGGTTAGGACTTCTTCCTCCAAAACTGCCTCTGCCTCTGAAACTTCTCACTCCTTTACTTCTATTACTCTGCTCACTTCTTCTTTTTAGTTTGTCTTCTGCCCTTAGGGCCAATTGAAAATACTTGTTCACTATCTCCGGTGCCTGATCTCATCTTGGATGTTCATCCTTAGGCCGGTCAAGTACTTGGCCACTTTCTATGACTCATCTTCTTGTCTCTTTGATCTGAGACTAATTTTATGGAACTCCTCCGTATATGCATTCACATCAAGGTCTCTTTGTCTAAGACTCTGCAACTTTTTATACATGTGCACTTCATAGTCAATGGGCATGAATTGTGCCTTGACTTTAGCTTTCATCCTTTCCCAAGAGGTTATCATACTCTTTCCCTCCTTAACTCTCTCCCCTTGTACATAGTTCCACCATGTAAGAGAAGACCTCTTCAACCTTTATTTTTCCAACTTAACTCTCTTGTCTTTAGGGATTTCTTTGTACTCAAAATAATTGGTCAATGCCTCAATCCAGTCTATCACCTCTTCTACTTCCATACTTCCACTATATATAGGCAATCAATCAATGGTGTCCCTATTGAATGACCTCAAGGGATCTACAAATTCCCTCTGATCTGCAGGTATCTCCTCTACCCTCTTAGAGGATTCCCCATATTCTTCATCCCGTTCTTCATCAGTGTCACTTTCATCTTCCTTATCCTTTGTCTTTTTCAATTCTTCAAGCTTGGACTCAAGCATCTCTTCAATAAACCTCTTCACCGCATCTTGTGACATACTCTTAGGAGGCATTTTGTCAATCTCTATTTCAATCTCTTACTCTGACATAAACTAAGACCACACCACCCAAGTGATCTTCAAAATCCTGCTTTGATACCAATATGATGAGGAGGCAACAGACTGGAAGGATAACCTTGAACCAACCAGCCTCTAAGGCTCACAAACTCAACCAAAACTCTACTACCAAAGGGTCTTTACACAACACCAAGTCAAGCTATGGTTCAATGACACTAAACAATGCCTTGGGAGACTCCAAGGCTCCAATATGTCCACTTACAAACAACTAACACTCTCAAGTCTTGTGTGACTACACACACCCTTGCATACATGTGTGGGCTATTGCTAGGATTTAGGGGTTTGAATGGCCCACTTGAACAATTCAATACAACAACCCTTGGAGGGGTGTTCTCACAACACCTTAACACAAATGAAACATGATTTCGTGGTTTAGACCCACTGGAACATCAATTTTGACTCACAGTGCCCACAAACAAAACCGGTTACAATTAGGCGTCCATTTGAAGGAATCGGGTGATAACTTTTGACACCCTGAGGATCTAGGCAAAAAATTATATTTTTAGATACCCTTTTGGGAGTTCTCAACAATATCTCAATTTCTGGTACCAGATCAACTTGCAGATATCCCAACCAATACTGCACTAATAGACCTAATAGGGCTATTAGACCTATTAGATTGAACCTCTTACACAAAATGGTTTGGTTCTCCTAATTGGTGACCATCATTGACCATGAAATGTTATTTCAACCTCCAAAGTTCTCTTCTACCACATTTAAACCCCTTTCGAGTGCTCTACCACTCAATTCTCACGCACTGCACTCATCAAACCGGTTTGTCACATAGAGATGCCAGACCTAGGGTTAGTTCTCCATCCTCCTCGCCCTATTGTGTCCTCTTAATGGATTTTGGAAATGACATATGATACAATGGCCTATCATCTCCTATAATGGAAAAGTGTTCAACTTAGGATTGATAGGCCAAAACCCATTATTACAGTCAAACCCTAGGGG
This sequence comes from Cryptomeria japonica, assembly GCF_030272615.1. NCBI lineage: Eukaryota > Viridiplantae > Streptophyta > Pinopsida > Cupressales > Cupressaceae > Cryptomeria > Cryptomeria japonica. Next base: position 801,894,516 of record NC_081407.1, on the reverse strand, counting down.
TTTGAGGGTTTTAGGCTACTCGGTAGAGATTTGCTTGTAGAATGGGGTATCGATACTTCATACCGAATGCAAAAAGAAGTGAAAACAATCTAGTTTCAAGATCTATGTGATGATCATTCTTTCCAATCCACCTTTAGTATGCAATCAACATAAATTAGACGGTTTTCCGAGTTTCCAACAATTCTGATGCTTCAATTTCCTTTCCAAATCAACCAAAATCAACCCACTTACATGTTTTGGTGTTTGGGGTCCTTAAAGGTGTCACCCAAAATGAAAACAACCTCCTCCAACTATTTTTCAAACTGAACAGACTGTTGGAGAATCACAACTTACAAAAAGTGCAAAATTGTCATGACAACAAATAGACAATATGACAATTTTGCATTATTCAACCAACTTAGACTCTTGACTATCATAGTCCCCCAAAATGATTACATTTTATTCTAAAACATAAAAAAATGACTCAAATAAATCTTTAGTCACTTGATCCCTCAATTTAGACCATTGTGACCCTTATTGACTCAATTTTCTCTACAAGACCCTAGGTGACAATTTGACCCATATATGGACAAACTTGTCACACTCCTAGGATAGTGAAATAAAAAAAGGACCCATAGGGTCTTATTAAATTAATCTTAGACTAATAGAAAATCATCTTATATTTGGCTCATTTATTCATAGGTAGGTGCTCCTGCACCAGTCCACCATAACTGGTTCCTTACATGCTTTCCAAGGCTCTGCAGAACCCAAGTCATCCCCATACAATTTCTTCAATTCTTCAAAACCTAATACCTCCATTCTCATCTCTATCAGAAAGTTCCTCCTACTCAAGGCATCAACAAATTTATTTGACTTTCCACTCCTATGCTTCAAAAAAAAGGTATAACTATGCAAGAATTCTACCCATCTCATATGTCTCCAATTCAACTTACTTTGACTATTCAAATACTACAAAGCTTGATGATCGGTATACAACACAAACTCCTTAGACAACAAATAATGTCTCCACTTCTTCAATGCTTGAATTATGGCATAAAACTCTTGATGATACACATAAATCTCCTCTTTGCATCATTTAACTTTTCACTGAAATAAGCTATCGGTCTTCCTTCCTGACTTAACACTACTCCAATTGCATTCCCATTTGCATCACATTCCACTTGAAATACCTTGCTAAAATCCGCTAAAGCCAACATAGGCTTCTTTGTCACCTTCTACTTCAACAATTCAAAGCTCTTATTTTCTTTGATTGTCCACTTGAATTTCATTTTATCCCCTCTTGTTGTCTCAGTCATAGGGCTGCAAACTGAACTAAAATTTCTGATAAACTTCTGGTAGAAACTAGCCAATCCATGAAATGATCTTACCTCTCCAATGCTTTCCAGTGTAGACCATTCAACAATTGCTATTACCTTCTTAGGATCCATCTTCAATCCATCCGCAGATATCACAAATCCCAAATAGACTAACTCTTCCTTCATGAAACTGCACTTCTTAATGTTTATCAACAACTTCCCTTCTCTCAACCTCTGCAAAACTTGTCTCAAATGCAGCATATGTTCTTCCCTTCTCTTACTGAAAATCAAAATGTCACCCAAATATACAATAACAAACTTACCCAAGAATCTCTTCAATACCTCATTCATCAACCTCATGAAAGTACTCCGTGCATTAGTCAATCCAAAATGCATCACCAACCATTCATATAGTCCTTCATTTGTCTTGAATGTTGTTTTCCACTCATCTCCTTCTTTGATTCTAATCTGATGGTATCCACTCTTCAAGTCTATCTTTGTGTGGTATCTGGCTCCACTCAAACAATCTGTTATGTCATCCATCCTAGGCAAGGGAAATCGGTACTTCACTGTGATCTTGTTTATTGCTCTTGAGTCTATACACATCCTCCATTCTCCATTCTTCTTAGGTGCTAACACAATTGGCACTGCATAAGGACTCAATCTTTCTCTAATCAAACCTTTCCTCAACAAATCCCGCACTTGTCTATTCATCTCCTCATTCTTTGCCGATGTCATCCAATGTGCTTATTTATTAGGCAAACTAGCTCCAGGGACTCGGTCCATGCAATGACTGATACTTCTCACATGTGGTAATCCATCAGGTAAATTATCTGAAATGTTGTCTCCATATTCTGTCAGCAACTCCTTAATCTCCTTTAGTTGTTCTTCTTCATGCTCCAAATTGTCAGTATTTTTAGGAACCAAGGTGAAACACACACTCTCATATCTCATCCCATCTAGGAATTTCCTTCCATCCACCAAACGAATTATAGCACTTGTACAAACTTCACTCTTCAAAGTCTCCTCCAAGGGCAACAAGGTTTGCTTCATCCCATTTGCAACAATAATGTATATGTTCTTCCTTCCATCATGTATTGTTTGTCTATCATACTGCCAAGGTCTACCCAACAAGATATGACATATATCCATAGGCATAATGTCACGCAAAATTTCATCATGATAATTTCCAATCTTCAATTTCACCAAACATTGTTCATACTAGTATCTTATGATCATCTTGAATCCATGCTATCTGATAAGGCTTAGGGTGCTTTAATTTTTCCAAATTTAGCTTATTCACCATCTCCTCTAAAACAAGATTATCTGAACTACCACTATCTTTAATAACTTTACAACACTTACTAGATACTTTACATTCGGTATTGAACAAATTCCTCCTCTGCAAGGGCTCTTCATCATCTCTAGTATGACACAATTCTCTCCTCATCACCAACAATTCTCCATCTTTTGGTTTATTAGCTAATCTGATATGGTCTTCTTCCACCAATGTTGTCCTTCTGGTGTTCTCGATATTCTTACATTCAAAAGCACGATGTCCTTCTCTTCCACACTTAAAGAAGGTTCCTCTAAACACTCTCTTATCTTGTCTTGTCTTCTTTTCCATAACCCTCATTCCAGTATCCATCAGGTTCTCTTCTCTGGAAAAAATTTCTATCATCCTTCTAGTATGAACTACCATCTCTACTAACCTCCTTGCCTTTATTCTGATCTCCACAGGGTCCTCTTCCTCCGGGATAACTCTTTCCTCCTTGACATCTTCCTCTGGAAAACCTTCCACATCTACCTCTTTGCTTCTGCTCATGTCTTTTGTTCATCTTTTCTTCTGCTTTCAAGGCATATTGATAAGCTTCCTCAACACTCTACAAATTGATTAAACTGAGTTCATCTTGTATAGACATTCACAATCCATTCAAATATCTAGTGACTTGTTCAATCTCATCATCAACATGTCCGGATCTGATATTCAACTTGTAGAATGCTTCAGTATACTCTTTCACACTAGATTCCTTTTGCTTCAGATTCTGCAACTTTTGAAATAGATTCACTTGATAATCAACTGGCATAAACTTTGATTTCAACTTACTAAGCATCTACTCCCAAGATTTGTTCTTCTATTTACCTATTCTGTGTCTATCTACCTGTAAATGTTCCCACCAAAGAGATGCATGACCTTTCAACTTAGTGCAAGCATAGCTCACCTTTCTATCTTCAGCGATGCCTTCAAAATCAAAATACTTTTCCATTTCTGTGATCCAATCCAACAATTCATCTGAATCTAACTTGCCATCATAATCCGGTGGGGTAAAATGTGGTATGGTATTCGCCCTTGATAATTCTCTTATAAACCTTTCTTTATTTGGATTGTTCATCGGTGGATTTTCTCCTTGTTCTCCAACTACTTCTTCCTCATCATCACTCACATATTCAACATGTTGACCTCTCCTTTGGGTTGTCTTAACTACTTCTAATCAGGCTACAATTCCTCTCAACATTTCCATCACAACAGGGTTTGCATTTCCACGTGCTCCACCATTTCTATTTCCTCTTCACGCCATCTTCACGCAAGTCCTCTACAGATGCAGGCTGGATCCACAATACGCCACCCTACAACAAAATCTTACAGGACTCGATAATCTTCAGAATGAAACTTGCTCTGATACCACTTAATGCAGTCACGACGGGGGTCTTCAAAGAGAACGGTTTGGACCATGCAACAAGAGTTAGACAACAAAAACAACTTAATGTGATGGAGGCAATGTAGAAATAAACTATATTATATCATGAAAATCAGCTACAAACTATAGACAACATGCGGGCTCACAAGATCCGGCTCACAGGCGTAAGTACAAATCATGCATGTTATGCAACATTCGGGCTCAAGCAAGAATGCAAGCCTACTCTGGATCTCCTAACCTTCATATTTATCTTCTATGTTCTAATTACTGATTATTACATGCTTGATTACATTGATTTATATGATCAAGAGTGATCTGTGTCAGCCCACGATGGAACAAATGCCAATGAACAAGAATGAAACGTGTAAAACAACAAGGCCGGCTTCTGCCAAAGAGATCCTTCTGGAAAATCCATAGAATGAAGTGCGGACCCAAGGGAAGGTTGGCTATATGCCAAGGAACGTTGGAAACATCGAACTGAAGCTCCGCAAACTACCAAAGTGATCCACAAGATCTGCCAATAGCCAAATAGGTCCAAGCGGTTTTGATGTTCTAAGCTAGAAAACTATATCAGATTCCAGAAGCGATAACTTGCTGGAAAAAGATCCAAACATCCCGTGAACTTAGGATAAGGTAAATGAACATGTCCACAATCAAAATCCATCTCCGCAAGATTCGGTGAGAAAATGCCAAGAAAATCAGAATGAAATGCTGAAACTGCAAAACAGGAACAAACTGAAAGAAAATGTTTTTGGTTGATGCAAGATTGTTAAGAACCAGGGATGCTCTTGCATCACTTTTGCCATTGGTTTTTGAAATGGAATCAAGTTTTGATAAAAATAATTTGTTTCCCTTAAAAAAATATATATATATATATATATATATATATATATATATATATATATATATATATATATATATATTCGATGATACAAGATTGTTTGTGAGCTTGAATGATCCTGCATCAAGAAGCTCTCTTATGATAAATAAATTTTATTTTGAGGTATTTTTATCCCAAAAATATCAAGACAAGGTATTAAAAGAAAATAAAGAACAAGGATTTGAGAAACATGAACAATAAACTCATGAATATTGACTCAAGTTCCTTAGGTTACAAGAAAAGAAAGTCTCTTTATATTGGAAGACGTAAATGAAAAGCATGCAACAATGCGGAAGGAACAATATTATATTAGTCTTAACGTAAAAAAGACAACATAGTTATCATTTGTATGAATTTCATATTAACAAAAATATGATTGCATGTCTCCTCAACATCACACAATTTATAGTGTTTTGAAAGAAACACAAATTACTTCCAAACACAAGAAATTAAGTTTTACAAAGATTGCCATCAACATAACATATGAAAGATTAAAAATACATATAAGATACAATAACTCCACAATCAACACATTTTCCTTTTTATTTGCAGAGTTGTACAACGCAATATCCTTGATACCAAAATAATAAGAGCCAACAAGTTATTTCAAATACAACTAAGGCTCAAATATGTTAGGAAAAATGTTGTCTCAACCTTGCAAGGTGAGCATGGGGCATGGGGGGAGGGAGGGTGCAATTGGGGTATCCCTCCTATGGGGTTTGGGGGGATCATCCCCAAAACACATTTTATACATATTTTTCATTGTAAATATAGATCGTTCATTATTAGGTCACAATTTTGATGATAGAGACAATGTTGACTTGTGTTGCCCTAGAAGGAAAACTTATTTTATGAAAGCATTATGTGACAATTATGTATTGTGTGAGAGAGTTTAATAGTTGATAAGTTGCCCATGGATCTTTGGTTAGTGACACCCTTTATAAAGCTTTAACTCTGCAAGTATATTTATAATCTTAGTTTTTGAATAATGTAGTTGATAAGTTGCCCATGGATCTTTGGTTAGTGGAGGAAGTTGTTTCGCTACCTTAGCTTCCTTACAAGTGATATTAGAGGTTGATCACCTTTAATTTAAGCTTTAAGTTGTTGGAGTTTTTGAACTAATCTAATTTTTGGTGGGATCTTGTGCAGAAGATACTGTGATTTTGTTGTGCATCAATTTTCAAATGATAAGTTCATGAGGAAGAATAGAGGTAGAGATGTTTCTTGGTACAAATATTGAGATGTGGAAGGTGAAGATGGAGGATCTCTTAATACATCAAGATTTGTGGGATGCTATTGATTAGAATTTTAAAGGCCTAGATATCCTACTTTGGTTTCTCAATATGATGAATTATAGATCATAAAACCAACCATCTAGTTAGATTGTTCCCAACAGAATCTATTTGAATCATTGTCCATGAGGATTTCTCCACAAAGGAACTATGAAGGAAACTTGGAGAGAGATATTAAGCCATACCTTTAGTTAATAATAATTTTTTAGAAGAAATTATATTTCTTGAGAATGAATGTGGGTGGATGAGTTGCATACAACCTAAAAACATTCAATATATTGGTTTTTTAATTGACATCAATTGGTGTAAAAATGGATGAGAAGGAGAGATGTCAGATCTTGATTTGTTTTTTGGATGATTTGTGAGATTCTCTTATTATGGCTATTGGAAGTAATTTTTTTGTCTTGAAAGTTAAAGATGTTATAGGTTCTTTCCTTTCTAAAGAGATGAGGAGGAAGGTATGCATCAATGTCAAGAAGGTCCCAAATATTCATGGAATACTTAAGGAAAAATCCAAAAATAATAAGAAGTGTGGTAAATCCAACTCCAAGGGGAGATCCAACTCTTCTAAAAGTACAAAGTTATTTGTTGAAATTATGGTAAACGTGGACACTTTCATAAGGAGTGTAACGAAGAAAAAATAAGATTTTTGATTTTGATTTTGACTCTAAGAGGGAATATGGTGATGTGCATTGCAAATTTGGCCACTGGTGTAAGTAATGATGCATGGTTAATTTATTTCCCCTCATGTTAGGGGGTATTTATTTTTCCTACACATGTCGGTGCAAGGTAATAAAGATGTTGAATCCATTGTGACATTTTCTATTTGTATCTCAATTCTTATATATGTTTATCTATGTGCCTTGTGTTGTCTACTCGGGGACGATGCAAAGCATTGAGATCTCTTTTTGGTCTCTCCCATGTTGACTAAAAAAGATACTTGTTTGTTCTCTCTTGTGCTCTTCTTCCATTGTGTTTTTAGTTCCACTACCTTTTGAAATAAGGTCAACTCCATACAAATATTCTTGATATACATTATTTATCATAAGAGCATACTAACCCTAGTGTTAGTGGATCCTTTATGTGCCCTTTTCTATATGTTTTGTGACCATTATCCTTTGATTTGTCCTTTCTTGGGGACATCACATTGTGGTAACATGCTTGTCTTTTGGATGCATGCTACCAAAGCAATTGCTCCCAATAAGGAATATACAATCATTTTAACGTGGGGACATACACTGCACTCAATGTTACACTTTATGCACACACCATGATATATTTTTCAGTGCTCAAGTTACTTTGCAAACTAAGCCTTTTTCTTTGTAATTTGGTGTTTTTCTTTTTCAAGACTCATAATAAGCAAATCTTATTAGGGTAGTACAGTCACTCTCTCTCTCTCTCTCACATGTGTTGTCCCTTTTATCTTTTATCATGATATTAGAATATTAAGATCCTAAAGTCCCTATAGGATTGGTGTGTCTCATCTCTTAGATATCTTAGTGAAATTTTTATAACGAGAATTTGTACTTTATCGTGAGTATGCTTAGTTTCATACTCTCGCTAAAGTGGGGGCTAAATGTAGCATTGTAAATTCTATCTGCATACAATCTCATTCTTTCTTAGACCTCACCTCCATGCTTTGACTTTTGATGCCTGATGCCTATTTTGATTCTGCTCACACCATCCATAGACCTGCAATTTGATCTCCCTTGCCTTCCCTCCATGATCGACTCTTGATTGTCAAGACCAAGGAATTGGGCGCCCTAGTCCTAGCTTAGGACCAGGGCACCCAACCCCCTGGTCCTCTCAATTAGGGCCCATTTTTGGTTCTCATAATGATCATCTCAGATGAGTGAGAAATTAGACCTCAATTCGGTCCACTCCAAAAATTCAATTAATTTTTGGGCAATCATGTATAAAAGGAGGTCTACCCCTATCATTTTAATTCCTAAGCAATCTCTTAGGTGAAATCAAGATCCTAATTCAATTCAAGTGAGCAATAAATCAATCATTTATCAAACATTGGAGAAGAAGTGAAGTCAATCTTATGCATTCAAGATGGCATCCATGATCAACCTTCTTTGAAGATATTCTACAAGACATCCTAAAACCCTTGCATGATGATCAAACAAAATCTCATCAAGATATATATTTCAATTACAAGCATTTTAATTCAGATTTGGCCTTTCCCTCAAAAGGAAAGCATCTTGCAATAATTTCCATTTCAATTACTATTTCAATTTCAAGGTCAACTCCTAAACTGAAGTTTGACCTAAGACAAACCACCATCCACAACATATTTATTCTCTTTTTGTTTGTAGGGAACAAGTTTAGGAGTTGTATTCATGGATTTCGATATAGTCGATGATGACGAACAAGTTCAACTTTTGATGGAGTGAAATTCAGAGGACCAAGGCGAATATGTACTACCTGGTCGCAAAAAATCAAGGCGAAATTTTGGGAATATGTTCTAAACATCTTCTTTTGCCCAGATATTAGTTTGTGGATTCATGGGATATTTGTAGCAGTTTGTTTTTTATAATTTATTCTAGTTATTCATTGTTTTACCCTAATTTCACAATTACCTTCCAATTTCAACTAAGAAAGAGGGTAACTAAAAATAATATAATCACAATTTCAACACTTTCCCTATTTGGATTGTGGATAGATCTGTTGGGTTCACCCCTCTTTCAATGTGTTGGATAATTTGGCTTGTTTGTGGTTTTATTATCTTAATGGAAACCCTAATTCCAAATTACACCTAATACAACATCATTTGGATCTCATGTGCAACCAAGTAACTATAGAAACAATAGAAGTTCCTTAAGTAGAGAAGCACATGTTATAGAAATTAGTATTCCAAGCACTGAGGTGGCTATCCAAATGGAATCATAAGACTTCTATCTATAACAGACATCTTCAACTCACTACATATTTCTATAATAATTGTTATCATTATTTTTTGTTGCATTTTCATGTTAGTTATTAAATACTTTGGCATCTCATAGTATACACATAGTACTGACTCCATCTTAATTTAATGAACTTGGCTAAAAATTTAATGTAGCCTATGCTCATTTAATGGTTTCTTAGCATAGGATGACCTTATCTCTAAGTTACATAGTTAATCCAATTGACCTAAATTATAGTTAATATAGGGAACCATACAAACACCAAAATATTTTATGTCTAGAGTCAATGCATTTGAAATGGACTATAAGACTATATATTTTTATACCAATGCTAAAATGGTGCATAACTAGGAACAAGAATATTTGCATCCCTACACTCTCTAACATTGTTAAGTAACCTATCAACTACGTGTCCTCGTCTATGAACATGCATTTCTCTCCTGAAAGATCTTGTCATTTGCACTAAAAGGTCTTCATCTAGTGGCAAGTTCAAATAAGAAGGTCGAAAGCTTGATTGAATCATTTTAGGAATTTGGGGGCTATATTTCCTAAAACGTGCTAAGGTTTGACAATTTTGAGCCTTATCATGCTTTTACCTTATTACAATTATTGCTTTGTGTGGAGGGGAAAAAGAGAGACCGGGTGACTAGGACCTAATCCCAGTTTAGCCAACACATTGGGAATATGAAAGAGCCTAGGGAGATAGCTCACTTTGGCTACTTCTTGTGAGAAAAAGAGAGACAAGGATTATCTCTTAGGGTTTCTATTCCTCTTGTTGTATGTGATAATACAAATAGGGTTTGATTGATCAACTAGACTAGGAGATGAACAATGAAGCATATATGAACTGAAATTGAAAAAACTTGTAGATTTGAAACTGAGATACTGAGAGAAGAGAAGGAGTAGGAATTTGAATGAGTACTTGATGCTGAAAGATGAGCCAAATTGACCAAGACCAGGGCACCACGCCCCTATCTCTGAGAATCTGACAAAAAGCTGCAACTGAGAGAATACAACTCTGAGAGCTCAAGCTTGTACCTTACCAAAATGTATTGATTTTGAGGGGGACCAGGGTGCCACACCCTTGTCCTTGATGGATTAGGGTAGATTTGAGACTTCTAGCTAGTTCTTGTGCCTTTTGCTGATCCGAGAAGCCTTTTGGGTACCCATTTCTACACCTGAAACTGAAAAGAGAGGGTTCGAGTGGCTATATAGGATTTTGCCTCAGTTAAACCCCTGTGTTGGTGATTTCCACCTTCACAAATAGCCAATTTGTATAATAAAATAGTGTGTACAGGAATCTTGTGTGTGTGCAAGACCCTAAAATAAAAGCAAACAATCTAGAGCAACCCTAAAGAGTAAACCCTAATTGCTTATAATTGACAAAGTAAATGATCTAAATCAATGATGCAAATTGATCTAAAGCATGAATGTAAATATGTAAATTGATGTAATGAAGCTCATGAAAAGACATGAAAATAACATGAAACGATACCCAACCCCTAAGGGAGGGGTACAAGCCAATTGTCAGTCAGTGATCTCCTATTATTCTTTAATGTATTCAAGGCTCCTAATTTATGATGAATGCTTGATGAAATGTTGTTGAATGTTTGTTGAAGACTCCACATAGGCTTCTCTTTCACTACATAGGAGGCTCCTTGTGCTCCAAAAACCCGTTCTTAGATTCTTAGATAGATAGATGCCTTCAAATGAAGAAAGAGAACTCTTATGTATGAAACCCTAGATCTTAATTTCATCTTGTTGGTTAACAGATTTGTCCTTTCTTTAATTTATATATGTATATTACAATATTGAACCATGTACGCCCTTTATGAAAGGAACAAATGAACCAACAGTTGGGTGAACCGAATTAAGGTTCATCCTCTGCATTAGAGGGCAACTCCTCGTAAGATTTACAATGAATTTTTATGTAGTCAATTAAGAAATGAATACACTTTTCACCAGAAAGCACAAAAGAATGCCACAAAGATTTATTTTCAAATGTAGATCTCATAGACTTCTACTTTTGCATATGTTCATTCAGTAAACTCGAAAATAAAGTAAACTCAATGCAGTGTAAATTCTAATCGATTCTCACTCATGCCTCACAGGGCAAGGGGGATAAATGTCATTCAAACAACAATGAAGATTACTTATAAACAATGAAAATCAATGAATCCACAAACACAGAAAGAACTGGTAAATTAAATGATATATTTCACGCATCAGCATATATCCCAACAGAGATCGCTAATCCTTCAAACACACAGATTTTAAAGATTGCATCAAAATAGTATTTTCATTCAAATACCAGAAATATCAGTTCTGAGAAATTCAAGGAAATAAAATATGTTCCTCCAAAACAAAGTTTTTTGGACCTTTAAAAAGACTTATCCAACCATATAAATAGCCTCTAGGCTATGATAGTTTGTTACATGTAAAACTGGAGTTAAATAATTAACTCTATCCTAAAGTTTAAAGAAGTCTAGATTCATAAAACTGGAAAGTGATAACTAAGCTAAAAACACGGCATGAGCCGCAAGCAAGGAAAGAACGATCAAGCCCCAATAGCTGATGTGGCTTCAACCTACCTATCATGTGATCCAGGAGTACTCTGAATGTTCCACCATTCCAGGTGAGCTGTTGAGAATCTTAAGATGAGCTGATAATGCGGGAGACCTATGTGTAAAATCCGCCGCTTCCATACTTCTTTCTTTTTACCTACATGTAGGACTTTATTCTTATGCATCTCCAAATGATCAAAATAGGAAGCCAACATAGATTCGACCCTTGCGACCTTTGAGAAGTCCTCAATTGTTAAGGACTTTGCTTCCTGAACCTATTGTATGCAATCTTTGAAGGCCTGAATCATTAGTGATGAATCCTCAAGCGTTTGCTTATCCTGTCTTAAGAGTTGAAGATCTATGCCTTTCATGTCTGTTTGCACAGTGCCAGTCAACTCTTTCAATTCTTTCAAAATATTGAGGAATTCTTCATGTCCTTGTTGAATGATTGAGTTCCTCCACTCAATGTTTTCTTTGCAAAAGAGTATGTTGTCATCTAGGCCATGCACCATCTTCTCAGCAAGAAAGTTCATTATCCCATATCTTTGTGTGTCTCTCATCTGCCTCAACACAACTAACCATTTATTCTTTTCTTTCTCCCAAGCAACCATCTATGTCTCTATCTCTTTCCCAATAGATTATGTATTCCCAAACACTTTCACCAAATCAGAGATATAACTTGTCCCTTGTTGTGCAATTGATTCAAGCCATTCGCTAAAAACATCTGTGATCATTCGGCTCCTTTGAACCTGATCAAGTAACTTCTGATTCAAAGTTAATTTTGGATCGAATGATAAGGAAACCTGGGAGAGAGCCTGAGAATTCGGGTTCTAGATAGCATTAATATACTGGGGCATCTGAATTATAATTTGTTTCATCTCACTTTTATCCTTCTCATCCTTCTAGCTCCTTGTGAGAATCCTTTTAGTTGAAGATTCAAAGTGTTTTACATCAACGAACTGAAAAGTTGTCCCTAGATCGATTCTTTCAATGATAAAATATTTCTCGGTAATATTCTCAATTTCTTTATCTGTCGGAGGTCTAGCTACCTCTGCCACCCAGTTTCCTTCTGCTCATCCACATCAATCATGGTTTTTGTTTTGAGTCTTTTGGACTTTGAAGTCCTTCTCAGGCATTTGCTAACCATATCCTCCATTGGGATCGAAATAGGGATAACGTTCCTCTTTTTGGTAAGTGAGGCACTCAACCACTTAGGAGTGGTGGATATTTCCTTTGGCAATGGTGATTGCCGATCATTGGTGACAATGGCCATAGCATTCCCTAAATCTTCAAGTTGCATGATTTCTTTTCCACTATTCACTGCATCTAGGAGGGGTTGATCTTGCACTTGAGCATCCATTATTTCTTGAATCTCTTCTTTGGAATCTAAGTCCACTACCAATGAACTTGCCAGGGTTTTCTGATTACTTTTCTTGCCGTGTGATCTAGTAACATGGGTGGAAGTTGAACCTGTGGAAGACTCTCTTAGACCTATGTTTTTAGTCTTCTCCATCCTTTGTTTCCTTTCACTTGCAATATCAACAACAACATTAGAAAAAGGGAGAGATGTTTGGGAAGCTGCACGAGTTCGACCGACTTTATTTTTCTTAAGTGCAGGAACATGCTTTTGCTTGAAACAATGATCCTTCAACCATTTCTTTGTTCTTTTGATTAAATTAAAGGTTCTAGATTGAATGCTATCATCTCCTTTTCTACTCCAATCAATTTCTGGAATAGGATGTCTCTGTATATTTTCATCAAACTCAGGGTCGACTACTTCTTCATCTCCTTCTTCTTGCACCCCAAAAACATTCATGGATAGGCCCATTGTGACAATTTTTTGAATTGTGAACCTTGACCACAGCCTTCTCCGGACTTTGAACTCATCAACACAATTTTCCCAATAATCCTCCAATTGAGGTTCATGCCGAAAATCACTGTCCATTTCTAAATTTTCTCTAGCAAATGCTCGGCTATCAAATTTGTATCTAGCAACATATGGTTGAAGCTTGAACTTTTTAAATTCAAGTTCAAGGTTCAATGCGTCTGAAACAGATGCACAACTATAATGGCCAAGTTCTACAGGAAATATCACTCTGGACTTCCCTCCACTCTTTTTGTCAATGTGTGCTAGTTGACTACACACTTCAACTATAACATAACTATCTAATTGAAACCGCGACAACCTAAAAGGTTCACCCTGGAAATCGCCAACTTGAATGTAAGTGAACTGGGGAAATTGAATAAAATAACTACCATAAATGCCGACGAATTCCAAGACCTCTTTTGTCAATCTCTTATTTATGTTCCCCTGTAACTCGTGAACCAATCTCCCTACGAAGATGTCATTCCACCTCACAAAATTCTCTACATATTTTTGCTCCTGCAGGTGAGGATAATATTCATACACCTTTATCCCATCAATCCAGGGTTCATGATGCAACCCATTCCAATCTCAGGTACATGCGACCATATAAAACAAATAATATGACATAAAGAAGCCACTCATTCCTGCAAACCTGTTTAGACTTTCATGCAATTTTTCTGCAATTACCTTCCCCCAATCCAGGTAGGCACTCCCATTCAACATGACTTGGATATAGAAGTAAATCTAGTCTTCCCAATAGAAGGCATGTGTATTCCCTTTTAATCTATTCAAAAGAATGACAATGTCCCGCACCTCCGCTATAAAGTGTTCTCTGGTAAGCGGCCTCGGCAATCTAGACCCCCATTCTTGAATTTTCAACAACCATTTTCTTGCAATCACACTTCTACAAGTGCTCTTCTTCTCAGAGAAGAATGAATATGATGCGTCGATAGTCTAGTCCTCATATGGCTCTTTATGAGGTATACCCATGGCTGCCATTACAGTTTCTCTATCAATTTTTAACAACACTTCACCATTGGCATTCCTGATGCATCTCCACTTTGCATCATACTACTCTGGGCATGGTGCAACAATGGGGAATGCGGTGGCTTCAACCAAACCACTCTTCACTATTCTTTCCATCATTGAAATTTGGAACTGGGTTTTTGGCTCTCTCAAGAAAATCAAAGAGGTCCGCTAGAGCTAATGAAGTATCTCCCATTTCTGGGAGTGAGCTAATCAGACAAGAATTGCGGCCTAGTTTGGGCAGGGTGGGCCTCATTATGGCACCTCTCATTTAAACAAGCAATTTATAGGGATGTAATGAACTTATGCACAACAAAGGAGAATGAACGACAACTAATTTCTTGAATTAAGAAAACACAACAGAAGAGGGAATGACTAAAACTAACCTGGTTTCAATTGCAAATTCTTGGAAAGCTTCTATGCATAGACAAAATACCTTCAGTTTCTCCCACTTGAATTACAACTGAAGAAAATTCTAGACAATTGGTAGCTTTTGCAACAATGATAGACAAAATTACACTTAAAACTTAGCAAGTTGTACGAATTAAGGAAGTTCGTGCGAGCTATCACCTGACTTGACATATAGTCGACATGCATTTAATGTTTAGATCACTTCATCACATGACTCACACTTTATCATAATTACTTGTCATGATTTTTAGAAACTAACCTTTTTGAAAACCCCAAAATATTCTCTTTTCCCACCGCCACCTTGCTTAATGATGCATGCATCAATTCTGCATAGGACTTTTTGGTCTTTTAAGAATTTAGAATTTGAACCTTGAACCAAGAACCAAGAGGTTAAAAGGTTCAAGTTCAAACATGAGAAATGACACAGAACAACACATAACACCAACTTCACAACAAGACAAATAACAATTAATGAGCGAAGATGAAACCGACGCATGACCAACTTCGAACCTTGAACCTTGAACCAAAAGGGTTCAACGGTTCAAGTTCAATACAATTACAACATAGCACCTGCCTAATCATAATACAAATTTGCGAAGAGAATCCTATTGAACCTTGAACCTTGAACTATGAAAAGGTTCATTGACTTAGGTTTAGAGGAAGGAAACATAAGGCCAAACGAAAAAGAAACACCAAAAGCGATCTACAAGTTTGAAGTTTAATGAAAAATTGAGGGGATGCTAACACATCTTTAGACCGACTTAGAGATTGAATTTCCCGCCAATTTCTTGGGGCTAAGCATCATAATATCATAGGATTATGATCCCGAAATTTTGGGAAAAAAGTCGGGGACCATGTGCACTTTGCACATGGTCCAACCAACATTTCACCAAATTTTCAGGGTCGTTAGATATGATGATATTAGAGTGAATCCCAAAGTTACAGCTGATTTTGAGATGTTTTGATATGCAAAATCAGGCCTTAAAGGTTGAAATAGGACATAATTAGGGTTTATGATTAAATGATTTATTGGAGGAATGAAATAAAAAGGGGCACATTTAGGGTAAAGGGCCCAATTTTATGATGTATGAATTCATGAAATAGGACTTTAGATTTAATTAAATTAATTAATTAAAAACTTAAAGGGAAATTACAATGCAAGATGCAAACACACTAAGGCGGGTGCTAAGCTAAGTGTGGAATTGTACCACCCTGGCAAGGGTGTACAATTTACAACACTACACTTTGAAAACCATAGAGATGCAAGGAAGTAGAATTGAAAGTAAAATCACCAATCAAGCTTGAAAGATGCACACACTTTATTGTTACATGAAAACCCTATTTCTTTTTAGAGAACACCAAAAAGATTGATTTTTTCACAAATTATTTGCACAATGAAAAATATACATTATGGTGATAACATACCACCATTTATTTTCTATAATTTGATTAACTATTAGGAATATAGCATTCAATGCCACCATTATTGCTCGTTTGAGTGAATTGAGCATTTGTAGATAGTCATTCCTATGTTTTAATATTTGGCCATTGATTTGAAATGGCATTGGCTAGATCAATAGTGATTACAAGCTTTGACTTGATTTGAAAATATTAGGGTTGGAGGCGTAATGCATTAAGAGCTATCCAACAATCAAGACTCACTAGGCAACATGTCACTTTACAAGTCATTGATATGGGCTCATGCATTATACAACCTCTTCTAAGAAAGGTTGGACATGTATGCCAATGTAACATTGACACACCATTTTTATATCTTGCAATAAGCCTAGAAAAATCCTAGACATACTAACGAGCCTTGAACACTTGTCTAGTTTTTGTATCATCATAGAACATTGTAATTAAATCCCATTGAGAACCTAGAATAAGCTTACAATATGCGCTACAATCAAAATTTAACACTTGGAGCCAACTCAACATGAGGTGGGGACATACTAGAGATTTGATTGATAAATTTTGTCTCTATGCTTTATAAATGATATATAGAGCTATAATTGAGTTGTGTGAGATTTTGCCAAGATCAAGAGGCAATGGAAAGCACAAATAAGAGAGACAAATAGATGATAGGAATAAACTGTATTCTATCAAGATGCAAAATATGATCAATTGAATCATTACAAGATATAGATTGATTGCTCGTACAAACAATGTAGATGAGCTTGCCTATATAGGCAAGGCTAATGGATATGTGAGCACAAAAACATGACATGTGGCTCAATAAGAAACAAGGGTAGGGAGGAAATAGGTGTGGGCAGGTAAGAGAAACAATATAATAGTCCACATGAGGTGTATCACCCACTGAATGTGGAGTGTAACAACAAGATCACACCATAAGAAGTAGGAATTCTCCTACTCACACTATCCCAATGTGGCACATACACCCAAGTGTCTCATACCCAAACTACTATGAAATGCATTTCCCAAGTAAACATAAGTAAGGTGTAATAATATCCAAGATGAATAATTATTTACACCAACACCCCCCCTTAAGTGCAACTTAGGGGAATGCACTGAAGTCTACAATGCAACTAAGCAATGCAAGATGGGTCCTGGCTACTAGGCCATGCTAGGTATCCATGTACAAATGCAAATGCAATCTACCATAAATGAGGAAAGAGAGAAAAACCCAATGGGAAAAAACCCTCCCCCAAAAGAGAGATGATGAAAGCACAGAATGCTCTCAATGATGAATGAGAAGAACAAAAAATATGTCCCCTCCATAAGAGAGAAGAAAGACCATGAAGCCCCCCCTCAATGTCGAATCTCCTGCAAAGATGGTCCAATGATGATGACCAAGATACCTCCCCATAAGGAAGAAAGAGAGTCAATGCTGCACCAATAATGTCAAAGTGTGACAAAACCAGGTACCAAGTCGATGACGATGAATCATGCGATGCAACAAAATGAAGATCAGACATGGAAACAACCTGTTATGAGCATCATTTGGATACTCAGAAATAACAGAAATACTGGTGCAATCAAAGTCTCATGGGAGCCATGCACAAATGTGTACAATCTAAGTCTCAACTAGAGCCATGCACCAAGTCTCACAAGATATTCCTAATCTATGTGTACAAGAGGATTAAATCAAATAGTCAACAATGACAAGATACAAAGAGGTGTGGCACTTTATGATAGTGCGAGTACAACATTGCTCATGCAAGAGCATACAACATGATAGTGCAAATTTGGAAACATGAAAATGATGCCACCAAGAAGCCCTATAGAATACTACAGAAAAAAACGCCTCCAATTGGGATGTGGCCAAGAGATATAAAGGATCAAATCAACCCCCCCCTTGACTGTCGGTTGGAAGCACCGCAAGACAGGTGTGAAGTGATAAGAAAAAAAATGTTCCCAATTTGACTTATTAAATGATGTTTGTGTTTTTAAAAGATTTTAAAAATCTAAATAAAAACAACTTATTATGCCCCCAAAAATAAATTATTAAAAAATAAAGGAAAAAAAATGACAAAAAAAACTGTAAAAGTTTATTTTTTTGATTAAAAAACTTATTTAAAAAAAATAAGAAAAAATTGATTTTTTTTGTTTATTAAAATTTTTTTAAAAAAAAAATTAAAAAGCAAAAAATATGAATACCCCCCCAATCCAGGGAGGGGCCCGTAGTGTACTGTGGGACCATCACAGGTACATTGCGGGGCCGTAGGGCCTGCGGTGACCTGCAGGTACACTGCGGTTACCCGCAATGCCTGTGGAGCCGTAGGTACACTGCGGTGTACCCGCAGTACCTATGGCATGCAGCCCACCCCCAAATTGTTTTTTGCCTTTTAAAAAAAAAAAAAAACAACAAACAAAAACACCCCCTATAAATCTAATAAAATTTAAATTTTTATTTTTTATTTTCTGAAAATTAAAAAAATGAAAAAAATAAAAAATATTTAAGATCTGTACCTGCAAGTCCATACGGCGAGCTAGGAGGGGAGATTTTTTCAACTCGAGGTAACGGAGGTTGATTTCGACAAATTGACAGTTGATCTTGGGGTTTTTGGGCCTTCTGCGCACAATGGTGATGGCGGATTTGGCCAAAAATGCTCCAAAATTGTAGATCGGTGTTGGGACAAGTCACCACCCTCCACCTTCAAACGACTCTAGATTTGGCCTCAGATGTCGGATTTGGACGAAATAAAAGGCAATTCTTACTTTCTCGAACCTCCTCAATCCAATGGTGACCTTAGATCTGACCCAACAAGCTCCAATAAAAACCTTCAATAGAAAGCTCCAAAATGCAAACCCCAAATTTCTCTCAATTGGCAAACCAATGGCACTCTAATGGCTTTGATACCATGTGAGATTTTGCCAAGATCAAGAGGCAATAGAAAACACAAATAAGAGAGACAAAATAGATTATAGGAATAAATTTTATTCTATCAAGATGCAAAATATGATCAACTGGATCATTACAAGATATAGATTGATTGCCCGTACAAACAATGTAGATGAGCCTGCTTATATAGGCAAGGCTAATGGATATGTGAGCACAAAAACATGACATGTGGCTCAATAAGAAACAAGGGTAGGTAGGAAATAGGTGTGGGTAGGTAGGAGAAACAATATAATAGTCCACATGAGGTGGATCACCCACTAAATGTGGAGTGTAACAACAAGATCACACCATAAGAAGTAGAAATTCTCCTACACACACTATCCCAATGTGGCACAAACACCCAAGTGTCTCATACCCAAACTACTATGAAATGCATTTCCTAAGTAAACTTAAGTAAGGTGTAATAATATCCAAGATGAATAATTATTTACACCAACAAGTTGTGTGTCCAATTTCTTCCAAATATTGCACCATTGATTCCTAGGGAACTCCATTTTGTAACTTGATATAATGTTGCATGATAACCCATGTAATACAACTATCTCCTTAAAGAATAAATCCACTATCTTAATGTGTCATTTGAATCTTGACAAGGAATCAAGTGTGCAATTTTATAAATATACCCACCACTATGAATATAGCTTTATTCTACTTTGAGTACATGAAAATCCAAGTTGAACTCCATGGGGATTTCTTGTCATGATCTACACACATGTTTGTGTAAACTAGGTCAATAAACCTCTCCTTCAACATGACCTACATTTTGTATGCACCAAAGTGCCTCGACTAAATCCACCTCAATGTAACATTCTAAGTGTTTAGAAAATAATATAGATTGATCAAAATATTTCCTACATAAACCATTAAGATAATATCATGCATACAAGCTCACAAAATAACTCATTATATACAAAGATCATAGATATACCACAAGATATACCCTAAAAATCCCTCAAGTGGGAACAATCTAGCCTCCAAAAACACCCACAATCAATTTACAAACTCTCCATGAATACTTTTGAAACACAAATATCCTCCAATGCATACTCCATGTGTCCAAGCATGTTTCCACACATCCCATGCCATGCTTCACATATGAACTCTTTAAAATAGATATCACAACAATGACAGTCAAGCCAAATAGTCAACCTCAATCACTTAACATGTGCTTGCTTTTATATAATCAAGCTTACATAAAATAACTAAGTGGCATCATCAAGCTATGTGCCCCAAAATCATGAGTACACAAAACCATTGATCATGCATTTACTTTTTGGTACTAATCTTCTCAAATATTAAATATTTTCCCATGTGCAACCCACAGATAAAAAAATACATAACCAATGTCACATACAAATTTACAAGTGGCCCTGAATAAATATTTATTTTACATAATTAAAATAATTCATTCTTGTGCAAGGTGTACAACACCCTATTCCTAACACTAAGGATGTCCTCTCTCATTGAAATTTATAGGATTATAATTGTTGCCTCTAATTATTTTTTGTGGAATCTATGAATACACACCATGCATCTATAAAATTTAAATATACACTATGCATATCGTTCTCTATCTCCATGATCATGATCAAGTTTAACCATCTAAATTTAAATATTATCACCTACCTCCTACTTAAGGTGTTTATAGATTTTGATGGTCTTACTTGTGCAATGCTTGAATTGAAAAGAGTAACATTACATATATTCTTCTCAACTCATGTCTCTAGTTATTTTTTCCTAAATGTTGATGAACTTCAATGCCTAGTGGTCTATGTGCATCAGAAAATACTTTAGAAGCAAGTAATAATTCCACTTATGTAGAGTTTGCATTATGGTGTAGAATTGTTATTCTAGACATAATATCACTAAATAGCCTCATTCAACTTATCATTGAAGTATATGATTGGTCTACTCTCCTAAGTCGCTTTAGTAGTGATTTCCATTTTGTTTCCATCACATTCATCTTGGAACATTGTTCTAAAGTTTGGGATTATGAGCATGTGATTATTTTTCATCTTCTTCTTTAAGAGCATGAAACTCTTGGAAACAATATCTATCCCCTCAAACCCAATATTTTTCATGTTGTATGTTAAGAGTGCATAAATTCCCTTCAAACTCTAGATGAAATTCTCATACAAGATTGAAAATATATAGAAACTTCTATTATTTATAATCATTCTTGGATCAAACCACTCAATAATCACACAAATCTTCTCAATATACATTCACAATCCACAATGAGATGTTATGAATCTTGAGGATGTTAGATCCTTCATGAAACTACACTTATCTAGGTTTATATGCATTTCCTCTCATTAGCTATATCATCATCTATTGTAGGTGGACAAGTTGCTCATATGTATCTTTGGGCATACATGAATTTATTGTAAATTGATGAATTCACTATAGATGATTGAGATAATAATGTTATGTTTATTGGACCTAAGGTTACATGTGGAAGTATACGTGTTTATTCATTTAATGCATTTGGGTTTTGTTGAATTAGTATCACTAGAAAATTATTGAGTGTCCTCTATTCTAAATACAATCCAAAGAATCAACTTTATAACTTAGTATTTGTTTATATTATTTCATTTGTTTTAAATCTCCCTTAGAAGGTTCTTGTATGCATGTCATGAAATTGATCTAAGTGTCTCTATGGATTTATAATATATTTGTAGACACCTAAAATTGTCCTAGCTTAAATAAATAAATATTTTATTTATTTAATTATTTTATCCTAAGTCTTCTATTAATTAAATAAATTATTATTTATTTAATGAATTCATGTATCCTCTTCTAGCCCTTTCCCTATTTAAATAAATATTTTTATTTATTTAAATTATCTTTTCCCTAAATTAAATAAATATTTTATTTATTTAATTGGTCCCACTTCCTCTATTAATTAAATAAATCTTTATGTATTTAATTAATTCATTAGCTTTTTCTCTTCTATGACACATGCCATTTATCTTTTAATTTTCCTCTACCTATCCCCTTCATTAATTTATTATTTTTCCTAAATACCCTCTTATTATTTTATCATTTTCTCTACCTACCCTTTAATCCTAGTTGACCATTTATTTCTTTTCACCTCTTAATTTTACCCCTCCATTTTCTAAAGTGTCTTCTATATAAGAGGATTCTTTTATCCTTCTAATCCTAATGTGTTTATCAAGCTTTCTTGCAATCAAGTGACTTTACAACCACGATTTATTCTTTGTTGAGCTCTTATGCACAACACAAAATCTGAGAGCAAATGTATCAAACACGATCAATGGAGATAGGAGACAATGGAGATCGAACTCTACTTGGCATGTGAATGGTATTATTGTTTCAATTTGTTAATTTGCATGTTCTTAGGTTTCTTCATTAGTGTCTGGTAAATGTTTTATTATAGAACTAGGATTATTTGTGGTTGGATCTTTGCGGTTTTGCAATAGTTTGTCATCATCATTTTTCACTTCACACAATATTTTATGGGGATTTTTTTTTTATCTCTAATATTATATTTTCTAGCATGATTATTGGATGTGATTAGTTGATCTAAAAAAAGATTGTAAGACTTCCTCAAAGCTTTCTTAAGAATTATTTTCATTGCAATATATGGGATACTCATACTTGTCCATGGATATTAAAAAATTTGGTCATTGTGTTTATGATAGACTTAGTGATGCATTTAAAATAATATACAACTACGTTTATAGAAATTTGAGTGTATATATAGTTCTCTTTTTTTTTCTTGAATTATAGTATGATTATATGTTTAAGGTTTGCACATATTCTTGTGTCAAAAGTTAAAGTTTGAGTTTGTGATGCATAAGATAAAAGAACATGTTTATGCTTGTCATTTATTCTACCACACCTAAATCCACCCAACATATAATTAATTTCTCATTAGTTTGATCTTAATTGCTTTACTCATTGTGCATAACCTATTGCTGTGAATCTTACAAATATCGTATGAAAGCCAATTTTGGAAAAACTCTTTGAGGGTTATACTTTTATATTACTAATCACATTTATATATGTAGTGGGATATTGAGATACATATAACCTTGGGGACGGAAACAAATTTAAATATATGGTTGCATACATGACCTATTATATCTATTTAAGAGACTTTTTTGGTCTTAAAGCAATGCATTTTGTTTACTGACACTTTTTTGGGTCACTCTCAAATACATGGCATGGTTTTTGGGTAGATCAATTGTGTTACTTTTTTTTATCATTAATGATCTTGTATAAACCTCTTGGAAAAATTTCTTAGGTCTTGCAAAGCCTAAAGTGAAGAAGAGCCACCTATAATTATGAGCTTTAACACAACAACTTGGAGTGAATTGTATTCCCTAAGGTCTATTTTTGTGTCTATCCCCTAGGAATGTTGGAGAATGTTTTTTAATGTCAACATAATACATAATCTATCACCATTTAAATAAATTTTGTGTGAAATACAAGTATCCATAGATTAAAATGAGAAATATGAGATTGATCATCATCATGTATTAGAGGAGATGTGTTATCTAAAAATCATGAATCTATAGATGCAAGATCATGTTGACATGTGGAAGAAATATCACCATGAGATATGACAATATCATGAGTATCCAAATGAGGTAAAACTATCCCATATATGGTTATCTTACATGGTGTAACATAAGGTAGACCATCACTAGGTATGTACTCATCACTATCAAAATCCAAATGATCATCATTAGGTGCATGAACAAATGGTATAAGTGTGTATATAATAAGCATAGATGAGTACTAATAAACTCTATGAAGGAAGGAAAATATGAAATATAATAGCACAAAATCTCCATAGACACATATTTATTCTTACAAAGATGTGTCTTTAAAATATAAAAGATAGAGGAAAGTGTAACTCGAGATAAGAATCTATCAAAATTTGTAAAATTTGAATGAGTATCAACTAATAAGAAAGAACCAAGAAGAATGATAAGGATAGGAAAATATAGGGTGGGGGTGCAAAATAAATAATATATCACTATGTATGCCCAAACCCTAATCCAAGATACATAAGCCAATAAGATCGAACCCTAGGTAAGGTGGAAAATATGTGAAAAATAAAAGCACTATAAGATCCACAAATGTAAATTAGTAAACTTAGAAAGAAGTTTGGGATAGTGGAGGATTGGATATTTTCACCAAAATATAAAGGAAAATAAGCTTTTCTTATGTGCTACCTACACCAACTTAGGTAAGTAAGATAACAAGATATTGAGTTGATATTGATAATTTATAATGAATGAATGTTCAAAACTGAAAAATAAAAAATAAATGTATGTAGCTCAATAACTAGCGGATGTACAAAGAATGAAGAAAATCTAGATCTAATACATCTTGGGATCATGAACAATTAATATTAGACTTGTAAGTTTCTTGGAATGTATTTACTTATCGGATCTATTTAGGGATGAATCAACAATTATGATCATTTCTTGTGCCCATGAACTTGACCTATGTGATTCACAAATTGTTTTTCTTTGCATGACCTAATGTACCTTGATATCTTTAGTATTTCTTGGTATATACAAGGGTTAGTGGAATTGATAAATATCTTTTGTAGGTTGTTATACAACCAAGTCACAAGGGATATTTACCTTGATCAACCCCTTGAGAGTAGACAAAATCAAGGATAACACTTTCCAATCATGCAAATGCTTCTAGAATGATTGTGCAATACTAGATTCCTTTTAGAGCACCAAGAAAAGTGTGTAGATGTGAATGATTTATCCTTATAATTTGATGGATTTCAAATGGTTAGAATGAAGGCATTGAATTCCTTTAAATACAAGGATATAACAACAAATGGCACAAACTTGTGTTTAGTCAACCTTAGGCAAGAAGGGTAAAAGTGAGAAGTTGGTCAAATTTGAATTTAAATTTTTTAATGATGAGCTTGTGATTGTCAACGAGTTTTGGAAAAAAAAGGGGTCTATGTATTGGTGGATAACGTGTGTATATAAATAATTATGACTGTGCATAATAAATAAATAGATAGGATGAATGTATATGCGTTGTGAGATGGAAAAGGGAAAGAGTGGTAGATTCATAGAAAGGTGTAAATGAAAGCAAGCTAATAAAGGGTGAGGGACCCAACTTTACACAAAATTAATGAAGATTGGCATAGGTGTGCAAATTTCACCATTACATATGTGATTACTACTATTTTTTAAAAAATTGATCAATGCAAATATACAAAAGAATAAGTAGTCCTCAAAAGAGAAACTATGAAGAGACCTAAACAACTAAACAACACCAAAATATAATCAATCAAACCAAAAATATCTTAGAAGATATAGAATGAGACAACCAAGGAGAGAAGTTAGAAATCTAGTTAAACCCAATATGATCAAACAATAAAAGTATAGTGGCCACGTGTACAAGAATGTCTTGAAGAGCTAAGAGGATCATAAAGACTCAAGGGTTGTGATGTGCATAAATGAAAGACAATAAACTAAGAAGGAAGCATTTTCTAATGAAATCAACTAGCATATACAAAGTGGAGAAGTCTAATTATTTAGAACCCAACAATATCAATAAGAACAATAGAAACATGCCCAACAATTTGATGAGAGTAGAAAGTTACACCAATAATAAAAAGTTGATAATGGACCTTCACATTCTTGTTCAATAAACCCTAAAGCTTCAAAAATAGAGAAGCAACTTGGAAGACATAGATTAAATGTTTGAATTATTATTTATTAGTGAAATTTATGTTTAGAAATTAGTTCTAAACATTTTTTTTTCATAAAGACAGTAAAATGACCTATCAAATAGAATCAACTATCATAAATATTTAATTATGTTCATATTTAAATTTTCTCTTTAAAATATTATTGCATTTTTGTACAATTTAAGTGTTCTTCAATTTTTATTATTTTGAATTATTATGTCAAATTTAAGTGCACAATAAAATAATGTCTTTAATTTTAATATCTATAACTAAACCAATAGTCTACTTAAATCAAGGAGTCTCCTACTTACAAAATTATAATACAGAATTTAAGTGTATATAAAATAGCAATCCACTTCAAAAAACAATCAATTTTCTATAAATACAATAAAATAACCTATCCAATAGAATCAACTATCATAAATATTTAAATATGTTAATATTTAAATTTTCTCTTTTTAAATTACAATATTAAGAGTTCCTCAATTTTAATTGTTTTGAATTAAAAAACTTTCATTCTACCAAAAAATGCATAATTATGTCACATATGTATTACGCTCACATACGGATGTTAAAACATGTGTTGAAGAAACTAAAGGCATTAAATTTGGCGTGCTTGTGAGTATCAATGAAATTAAATTAAATAACTTAAATTATTGTCATTTAAGCTCGAGTTGAAATATCAAGACTCTTGTTTGTTGTTTTCATGGTTTGATACATTAAAAAGAATATCATAATTTTATTTTTAATATAGAATCAAGAGAAAAAATAAGCTAATCAAAATTTAAGAATTAAAAAGTTAAATTAAATAAGTTAAGTTAAATTAAATGAAATCAATTAATTTAAATAAGTAAAATTACATTAAATTAAATAGCTAATATATTTGACATTTAAACTCAAGTTGAAATATGAAGACTCTAAGTTTGTTGATTTTATGGTTTGATAAATTAAGTTGAATACTAAGCTAGCTTTCTACAAGTTTATGTTGCAAATTCTCAAAATTGTCAAAAAAAAAACGGATACAGCTACTACTAAAGCACAACTATTACCAATAAAATACTTAGATACTATAACTAGACATCACTCATGATAGTGTATTTTTCTCCTATTCATAAGCGCAAAGTTATATTGACCATAGAAACTTGAATTGTTTAATTATATTGGTATTGATTCCAAAGTTTCAAATAGGGCATAGATAGTATACCTATTCTATTTACTCATGGAATAAAGTAATTGTCGACAGTTCTATCTTGGCATATTAATTGTTTATTGATGATTTCTTTAATATATCAACATAATAACTATTTGTGGCTCTTGATTGCTGATTATCCTTATTTAACATCAATGTTCCTTATTTAATTCTAGTAGTTTCCAACACCTTCACACACCTATCCATGATGGTTTCCACTCTCTTATTTATTGAAATAGAGATATGTATTCTTTATTAGTTGATGGTGTTTGGGGTCAATAAGAAGAATTTCAACGATTACTACAAAAAACATCTTAGGAGAAAGATGACAATTTTTGGTTTTGTAGGGAAATGACTACATAGCCATTTCCGCTTTGTAGTAGAGTCTTAGATGGTCATTATAGATGGGGAAAGTGATAGGAAATATAGAAGTTGGTTTAAAATATAAGTCCATAGCATTTGAAGTATATTAGTGATATGTCTAATTGTAATTGTATTTTTTACCACTCAACTTGAATGAGTTGTGGATTTACATTTGATCTATTTTTAAATCTAATCGTTGATTGTAAACTATTCTATTATATATTGTTAGTTGTTTTTTTCTAGTCTTTCTCAACCAACTACTTAATATTTATTTCTTGCTAATATTGACATTCTTTGATTGCTCCTTTATATAGTACAAAAACAAGGTGACTTTTATTTTGAGAAAATGTACTTTTACCACAAACAAAGTGATGAAATTGCATTTATTCAAGATGAAGACTAATGTTATAATGCAATCCTTTCATATGCATATTTTTGCAAGGGTATGTCCATGTGATAAAATATTTCCAACCTATTTTAGATTGCCCTAAAAGGTGAGAAGGTATAGAAGGTTTTCCACGAATATCATTTTTACATAGAGAAGTATACACTTTTATTTGCTATATAAAATCTTTTACCTTATGTTATTTAATGAGAACTATTAATTAGGGAAAATTATTTTTAATATTTACAAGTGTAAAATATTTTGATTTAAGTGAATTATCCTAAAACAATTATTTTCCATAAAGGATTATTACCTAATCAAAGGTAAGATATAGTTAATGGTCAAATCAAAGGGATTTGATTGGTTCACCTTATTGTGCACGAGATATTGAGGAGATGATGAATATTTGCCGAGAAATATTATCAAAGCGGAGGATAAAGGATATATTATTAAAGCATTATTTAGTATGGTGTTTTAGGGTTTTCCTTTTAAATTATATCTGTAAACCAAAGGGTGTGTCCTTTGGAAAACAACTGTATGTAGCTTCCTTCTGTAAATGAAAGGGTGCGTCCTTTCATTCGTGTCTATTGGCTCACATATTTATATGGAGTCATTTTTTGTATGAGAGGGTACAATCTATCACTGCCTGTAAGGGCTATAGGCTATATGTATTAGAGAAGTCTGTAGGAAGAAGAAGTATCATTTTGTGCAAGCTATTGTAATGAAGTATCTCCAAGTGTAGCTTTTGTGTGATGTCATTTCTCAAAGATTAATATACAAGGTTTGTTGTTTCTAATTCAAATATAGTGTATACTTCTGTGTTGATGAAATATTCTTTGTCCTCTTGATAAATCTGTTTAAGGATTTGCTATAATGTGAATCACATGCTGTTACATTAAATGTGAGATTGGGTTCTTATTGTTTATGTGACACATATTGAACCTTTATAGTAATGATTAACATTATCTCCTGAGTTGATAAAGTTATTTGTCCACAAAGTATCATATATATTCTTGGATAGAGGCACTGGTCTGTTATTCATTCTCTGAGATTCTAATTTGATACACATAAGGTCTTTGAGAGAGAAACATTCTTCTAAAGACTTTTGAACTAATCTATTACATATTTCTTGTATGTCCTGAAAGCATTTTATTTCCGAAATACAACAATCTTTATACACAATTATCTTTACATTCAGTTTTCAATTTCAAAAGCATTCAAATAAAAGCACTCAATAGTAGCAGGAAATTATTGCCAATCTTGCAAAGAGTTGTCTTAGCAAAGTTTAAATCCACTCTAAATAACTCTTGTTGTGCTTGAGAGGGGGAGGTATACCCACCTAGGTTCAGTGGAGCCTAAAGTGCAAAGGGATTTAGTCTTTGACTATCCTTGTTCGTTGGCCAAGGCTGATTGGATTGCTTGAGGATTTGGCAAGTCTTTGGGTTTTGAATCCGTGTTTTTGGGCACCAACAAGCTATATGCCAATTTGGCAAAGTGTGTGTTTTTCTAGATAGAGGTCAGATACTTGGGCCATGCTATTTCTAGAGAGGGTATCGTAGTTGATCCCACAAAGACTCAGGCGATAGTGGATTGGCCAGCACCCACTAACGTGGGCGAGGTGCGCAACTTTATGGGATTGTGTGGTTATTATCGCAGATATGTGCTAGATTTTTCTCGGATTGCTCACCCCATTACTTCTATATAGAGAAAAGGGAAGAAATTTATTTGGTCAAATCGTTGTGAGGCAACCTTCAGAACACTTAAGGAGAAGTTGACTAGTGCATCGATCCTTGCAATTCCAAATTCTTTGGGTGACTTTGTGGTATGTATTGATGCTTCATTGGAGGGTTTAGGAGCAGTATTGATGCAAAATGGCAAGGTGATAGCCTATGAGTCGCGGAAACTCAAAGATCATGAGCTGAACTACCCCACTCACAATATTGAGTTAGCGACAGTAGTACATGCATTGGTCCACTGGAGACATTTTATTTTAGGGCATCTGTTTGAACTGCACACGGATCATCGTAGTTTACAATACATATTTACGCAACTGAATCTGAATGCTAGGAAGAGACGCTGGATGGAGTTCTTGTGTGAGTATGACTTTGAGGTGAAGTTCATACAGGGTAAGGAGAATGTAGTGGCAGACACATTGAGCTGCAAGAGACATGAGATATCAATGATGACTTTGGAGGTGGATTTGAGGAGTCGTGTACTTAGTGCACTACCGGTGGATACATGGTATCAGGAAGTTAGCTCGGAGATAACATCAAATAGAGCTTTGGAGGGCAGGTATACAGGTTATTTAGTGGATACAAATGGTATTATGAGGTTCATGGGACGCATTTATGTTCCACCATCTGATGAACTTTAGAAATTGATCATGATAGAGGCCCATTGTGCACCTTACGCGACACATCCCAGGGTTAAGAAGATGCACAAAGACTTGAGACAACCCTATTTTTGGGCAGGTATGAGGAGGGACATAGCATATTTTGTCTCATGTTGCCTTGAGTGTCAGTGAGTTAAGGCTGAACACCAAGATCCAACAGGATTCTTACAGTCACATACAGTTTCAGAGTGGAAATGGGACATCATTTCCATGGATTTCATAATCGGATTGCCTATTTCCTCGCATTGACATGATGCCATTATGGTCACTGTTGATCAGTTGACCAAGGTTGCACATTTTTCACTAGTGAGATCCTCATACATAGCAGCCACAATGGCACAAATTTTTGTCAGAGACGTAGTCAGGTTGCATGGTATTCCACGTAAGATCATATCAGATAGGTATCCTGTATTCATTTCTGCCTTTTGGAAAGCACTTCAACATGATACGGGGACTTCGTTGAATTATAGTACAACATATCACCCAAAGACAGATGGTCACACAGAGCAGGTGAATCAAGTTTTAGAGGATATGTTGAGGATGTACGTTATGGATCAACAGTCTAGATTGGAGGATTACTTATACTTAGTGGAGTTTTCTTATAATAATGGATACCATAGCTCCATTGGTATGTCTCCCTACTAGGATTTGTATGGGACACCATGTCGTACTCCGCTCAGTTGGGACAGGTTAGAGGATAGGCTACATATTGGTTCAGAGATGTTACAGGACATGGAGGATGCAGACTTGAGTAAGTCCTCACTAGCCTTGATTTGAGCAAGAGTGGCCAAATTTAATGCTTGAAGAGGGAATACGGTGCTTAGATCTACCAGACCATGAGAAAGATCATCTTCAATTGTAGTCTTCTTTCCCTTATCAAGGATAGTAGCTTTGGTCATGGTTGTTAGAGGCTCAACAATTTTCTCTTCACCCTTCTCCGTCATAGGTTCTGCATTTTTATCTTTTTCATCCTCTTCACCTTTCTCACCAACTTTGCCATCATCTGTAGTATTTCACACTTCACCTAACTCCTCTACTATCATCTCTCCAATTATTTCTATCTCAGGAGGATCCTGAGTAGCATCATTGGAATTATCCATTGCTTGATCTTCAGAGGCATCAGCTGGAGCTTCTTGTCCAACCAAATCAATTTGTATAGTGGGCTGATCCTGTAGAACTTCTGTCTATACATGGATCTCCGGAGAAGTGTCTTTACTTGAATGTCCTTCCAGTTGGGTATCATTCTTCTCCAGAATAACTTGATAGCCATTTTCTTTCAAAATTTTCCTCAAAATACCTTCAGTGTCTTTCACTACTTCATCTACCCTCCTGATCATTATTTTATTTACTCTATGCTTGCTTCAGAAGTTTTCCTTTGCAAGTCCCAAAATCTTAGGTATTTCTTCTCTAGTTATTTCCGGACATAGATTTACTAATGTAAATTCTTTCAACCTTTCATCTTCTATGCTAACGGTGTGTCTCCGAGCATTCAAGATGTTGTACAAGCTCTTGGGGATCATAGATGATAATTCTATTAAGGCCTTACTGAATTTTTGCATATACTCTACAATTGCTTCTTCTACTGCCTACTGGTCTTTATCCTTAAATTTTTTGTAATATACAGAAACATTTTTCAAATTACCATCTTTCAAAATCTCATTAATCAACTGCTATAAAGTAATGGGGGCACAATTTCATATGGACCTTCTATCTTACTGGATTTAAGAGCTTCTTCTATCTTTGATTTCTTCTTCTTGCCTCCCCTAGCCTTTCCGGTTGGCTCTTCTTGAGGCTTATCTTTCTTGGTTGGAGGAGCATCACTGGATGTAGGCTTTCGGAGTACCCTTGCATAGGTGGCCGTCTTCTTAACTTGTCTCACCTCTTCATCCGATTATGTTTCCTCTTTTGTTGTCGTATATTGTCTTGTAGGCTTCCCCTTCTTCCTTTTCTTTGCTCCACAAGTAGACACTGAGCTGGTTTAGGCTTAGGTGGAGGTACCGAATTTTGCAAATCGGAAGTAGGTGCATATTTGCTAGGTTTGACCTTGGGTTGCTTGGGAGGAACCTGTCTTGTGGCTTCACCACATCTTCCTCCTTTATAATTTTCTTCTCCCTTGCCTTCTGCATTGCTTCTATGGTAATACCCATCTGTTCTACAAGTTCCTCAACCTCCTTTCTCACCTTCCTCTTCCTTTTGGCCTCAGTGAATTTCTTATGCAGGTTAAGGTCCTTTTCCTAATAAGTTCCAAATCTTTCTTCCTTTTGACCTACCAATTGACTTAGTAGATGTTATGCATATGCTTCAAGCGTGATAGCATCAACCTCATACCCCATGGGCATGATCTAGGCTATTCTTGGCTCGACTACCTCCATATGGCATTGATCTTTATCAACCATAAAACAAATATTCTTCTCATATTTCTCAGCTATCTCCTTAGGAATTCTTTCTTTGGCTTTCATAGACGCTTGGAAGTTCTTGAAATAGCCCCATAAGGTAGATATTCTCATTGTAGTGTCACCTATGCCCAACAACCCTTCCTTAATTTTCATTGCCACCAGTTTGTCATAAGCCCATTGGAATTTTCCAGTATCAGGGATCTCATTCAAGAAATAGAGAGCTAAGTATACACTTAAAGATCCAAACTTGAATGTATGTTCCTTTTCTTGTTTTATTTTCTTCAAGCTACTCAATAATTCATGCAAAAGTACAAAACAAAGATCACACCTTTTATTCTCCTTCAACATCTGATATGCAGTGAATATTGCAGTACCAGAGACTGAGTTATGCTTGTTGGATTGATATACTTTATAGCCCATCACCATTGAGGTGAATCTCAAATCATGCTCAAATATATCACTGATTGCTATGGATTGGTCATCATATTGGGAATCGATAATAGATGCCACAGTGGTATTCTGCACTTTCCTGAGGCTCGAGATTTCACTGGTTGCACTCAAGCATGTAATTGCTTGAATGACTTGCTTTGTAATCTTATGTGGTCTGTCTAGCCATATGAATTCATCATGAACCCTGCTGAGAATGTACCAAACCCATTCTGGTTCATCGAATACCGAAAAATGAACAAATTGAGCGAAGCCCTTGTCGTGAAGAATCTGGTATTCCCGCTTCAGATTGCCAAGACTATCCACTATATGCTTGTTGTAGAGTGTAACATGTCTGCATTTCCAAGTTCTTCAATACCACAAAGAATGTATGCCCTTATATCTTCATTGTGAAGAAAGTCGTACACAACTGAAGAAAACGCTCCTTCCGGATCATCTTCAACCGATTTGGAAGGATGTCTCTTGAACATGGGCTTTGCCCTCTCAGAAATCTCGACAACCAGAGGCGTAGCGATTCCGGATGCAGATGCCATGACGATTCTAGGGTTTTAAAAACATAGCTTGCGAATGGATAAATACCTCTCGATTTACAATCGGGCATATGAAATCGCTGAATGATCGCTTCAAGCTTGGTTTCGCTATCAAACCTCTTTCACTTTTCTACTCTTCTCTTTTCTCTTGATTGCATTGTGAGAAATAAACCTTCGAAATTCTCTTTTTAACATAATTTTAATTTATAATAAATGCTCAACCTTAAAGCTTCTGGTTATCTATTTTTCATCATTTCTTCCATTGGATTTCCGAACTGCTACAAAATCTTGTGGATATCAACTGCATACTCGATATAAATCTTTTGCAACCTTCCGGAACCGGATACAGATCTCTGAAGAGGGGGTTCTACTGATTTGCATGAAAAATTCCCCCTAAGGCCAAAAAGCCCTAGTTACCGGGTGAGGTTCCATCACCAGATTCAGGTGTGGAATCATTCTACACATTCTGATCTTCTTTATTTACCCACATTTTCTTATGCTGATCTCTGATTTCATCTACCTTTTCTTTGCCTTTCTCATCATATTTGTTCTTGCTCATGGGTGCATTCTTGCTTCTGCAATGTCTTGCAATATGACCTACTTTGTTACATGCATGACATACAACATTTCTCTGCATAGGTCTAAAGTTCATCTAATTTGTCACCATGCATTGGTTAGATATATGTCCAAACATCCCACATGCAAAACATCTTTTGTTTTGAAAATTGATCATCATTCTGCACATATTTGACTTATGTCCAAAATTGTTGCATTTGAAACATTGACCGGTAAAGGTAGGAGCATTATTCATCACATTATTCATCATCCCATTATTCATTCTACTTCTGCATTGGTTTTCCATATGACCAAATTTATTGCAAGTAAAACATCTACCATTGACTTTATAGGCATTAGGCTATCTTACCGAAGGTTTCTTGTTCTTTTGTTGATGATTGCTTTGACTAGAGCCAAAGGATTCTCCTTTCTCAAATCTAAGTCCTTGCATGTCTTTTCCATGTCTCTGACTTTCCAACATCTCATCCAACTGGGATAAACTGCCTTTGAACTTCTCTTTGTACTCATTAACAATAGTCAACTCATCTCTCAGAACTATGATTTGTCTTTCAAGTTCTTGCCCATAATTATTTGTTTGCATCAACTCAAGCTTCAATTGGTCATTCTCATAGGTTAGTTTGCTACATTCATCAGATATGTCCTTCAAGGATTGAGTCAAGCTTTCTTCATTCTTCTTCTAGTCTTCAATCTCTTTAGTTAGCTTCATAACTATAGATTGCATCTCATTCTTCAAAACTGCATTCTCCTTGGCCAACTTCTTACATTCATCAGTCTTGTCTTGATTTTCAATACTTTTCTCTTCTTTCTCCTTCAGCTTGTCTATTAGCTCCTTTCTCTTTTCCCAAGAAGTGTTCAATTGATCTTTCAAGGTGTTAATGAAATCTTCAGCTGCATTCAGATTTCTTTTCAAGCTGCTCTTTTCCTTCATTGCTACATCAAGATCTTCAAGTGCCACACTAAGCTGTCTCTGCAAACCAAAATCCATTGATTCAATCTTTTGGATCTTCCTCAAATTGTTATGTACAAAGTGATCCGCTGCATTGTTATGATAAACTGCTCTATTTTGCCCTGTTACTGATTACCAGATCAACAAAACTCAAGGTGTGTACGTGAAACTGTGCTCAGTCGCTCTCAAAATCATGTCACACACCATATCAATATATAAATGCATTAACCAAGTTGATCTTATATATCCACACTAACAAAAATGATCTCTTATAAGTTGGCTTCACAAAATATCAAAATATGAAACCTGTAGGTTCAAGTCGACTCAGATCTTCACAAAACATATGATCACACACTTCCCATAAGTCATCTTAATTACTTCGAACTTACCAACAACCACCAAAATCACCTCAAGAAATCCATTCCACATGATACAACACTAATAATGAAGATATTCCTATTTTACTACTCTACCAAATACTAGACCTTCTAACATGTTGAAGAATCAACATTAGAGGATAATATTGCATGATAATCCGCTTCACATACTCAATCAACTTAACTTAGATTACAGGAACCAAAAACACAACATCGAAAATGTGAATTGTTCACCAAAAGTATACATAGAGTGTCACTGGCAGACTTGCACCAAAACTCCATATCAGATATCCCAAACTTCATATTGTATAAGATCAATAGGCTGAGTTGCCATCAATGATAACTCCTGAGCAATATCATGCATCAGACATCACCAATCTTCATCGGAGCATCACCAGACCAGTGTCTTATGCCAACACTGTAAAGGGAGGAACACATGTTGATGTGTGTTTTAACACGTCATAGGGCATCGAGAAGGGATATAAGGTTGGCTCTACTTTATTGGGTAGTTTTAGCCCATGGTTTTGTAATACCGTTTGACGATTTCTTGTATTGTATCTCCTATATATGAGGTGCATGAGATTGAGGTTGTGTGTAAGAGTCTTATGGAGATTGAGTTACCTGCGAGTCTCTAATTAGTGGTACTCCTATGAAGAGCTTTCTTTGCAAGTATATTGTAATATGTTATTGATTGTTGAATAATATATTAAGCTGCTTTTGGAGTGGGGTTTTTCTCCCCAAAGGGTTTTCCCCATGTAAATCACTATGTTGTTGTGTTGTGGTATGCATGATATTTTGATTATTTTTGTTAAGTTTCTGTAATTGCTGTAATGATATGTAAAAGTTTTTGCATTATCCTCCTCTCAAGGTTAGTGTAGGAAGTTATTCTACTACTTAACTTCCTTATAAGTGGAACATTATGATAGGTGGGTAAAGGAGATGGTTGGGAAAGAAATGGAAGGCTAATAGAAGGAGATATGTATGAGAATTGATTGATAGGACTCCCCCCATGACTAACATGTGTAACATTAACATTTTGTGTATAGATAGCCCTGATGGAAGCTATATATGTAGGCTCATTAGGCAAAGATGTAGGAATGAAATGCTCAACTAGATTTGTAGGATTTGAATGATCAAGAAATTTGGCATCTTTTCATTGCCATCACATTACTATCCATAATATGAGCAATACCATGCAAAATATTCACACCATGTTCATCACTTTGAATCAACCTCCTAAAGCCCTGAATCAAGGGGACTACCTCTCCACCCAGGTCTTATTGGATCACAAATTGTTGAAGATCTTCCAATTGCTCGTAAGAATTCCCCAATTGTTCAATAGTCACTTCATTTGAAGAGTTATCAATGTCATGACAAGCATGAGGGGAATGGTTCTCCACAATGTTAGGTATGCCTTGTGTAGGAATATAGGATTCACCCAAGTTCCCATGGAATATGTTAGTCAACTCAAGATCAATACCCTTAGTATTTAGACTTAGGGAAGCCATAATTCTATAGTTCATCTCATTGGGATATTGGAATCAAATCAAAAGGTTATGAAACTCATACACAGAGAGGCAAAGCTAATGAAATAGATTTGTACTGACAATGTCTCTCATACAATTGATAATACAAACAAAACAAGTGATTGAGAAATGCAATTTCCTAATATAATGATCAATCAACCATTTAATTAAGAAATATGCACTATAGAAATGAGATATTTGAACAATTAATGCTTCTAAATTTGAAAATGACGTGTCATAAAAACTAAATATGAGCATATAAATAAGAAATTATGCAATACATTAGTTAGGTTCACCAAAATGTTTGAAGGTGAAAATGGGGTTCACTAGTCTAGACATTCAAACTAGGAATCAAACCTATTTACTACACACCACACACCAAGGTGGATAAAATTCAATAGGACCAACCTCAAACCTTTTGGAAAGGGCTGGGCAAACTATTGGACCTTATTCACCTTCTTTGAATTGAATTTGTTGCAATTGGATAAGATAGCAACACCTAGGGCTAGTGATGCAAAATTAAGATAAACATAAATAGATAGTTTCATAAGATATAAGCACACACCAAGTACGTATTTGGAAATGAGAGTTAGAGAGAAACCTATGTTTGAAGTTTGAGCTCATAAATACTGGACAATGGTGTAAGACGACCCTGTCCTAAAGGTATCATATGCGAGTATCATAAATATATTCAAGATCAGAATGTTGCTTAGAATATTCTCCTTAAGTTTAATCAAAATAGTGTAGGACGATGGGGCTAAGTACTGGTGTCCGTGATTTTTCGCTTCTTCAAAATCTGGTATAATTTGTCTCACTTTTTACTTTTTGGATATGTATTCCTCCTCTTCAAAAATTGTAACTTGCAAAAACAAGAGAGAAAAATGTTGTTGGCTTGATAGGGGTTTTCCTAGGTCAAACACAAAGTTTGGAATCAACCTTATGATGAATAAAATGGAAAAGAGAGTGTTCCCTTACGAGGCAAAGCCTAGATTTAAAATTAAAATGCTTAATTGAAATGTTATATGTAGTGTCCCTCCTCAGTTTATCTTTTGATCTATGCGTCGATAGACTTATTGAGACATATTGTTGATACCTTGATGATTGCTTATGACTCTATTCATATCGTAGATGTTATGTTTATGATGTTAGATATTTTATATGGACATATGTTATATGATGGCTCTTATGGATGACTGACATAAGTTCGGATTGGGGAAATAAAATATAATATATGTTGGGTAGGTAAGATATATTATATTTTGGAATATTTTGATTGGTTGTTTGGAGGCTAGGGTTTTGGTTTGGATTTCTTTCATTCGGCAACCTGAGCTTTGTGACGGGTTACCATTCTTGAGTTTTCTTCAGTATTTTGGATTTTGAAGCTTGGATTTTGCCTTGGAAGCCTATTTTGGATTTTTGGGCACTTCATCAAATTTCCTTTCCATCACTTCTAATCTAGGTTGGAGGTCTTCTCCTTTGTATTTTTATTTCCAGAACGTGTTTTCTCTGTGTCTGCAGAAATGGCTGTATGCGGGTGTTTTTGGTGAAAAATATTATTTTCTATAGTTAGACTATAGTCTAGGAATGAAATATTTGGTTGCATAAATTATAATATAAAGTTCAACTTTATGGTTTGGGAAAATATATATTTGGGAAATGACTTTTGTCGTGAGTGGATGGCTCTGTGGATTTCCTAAGTGGGATTTTGTTTCATTGCCTTGAGATTTAGATTTAGTATTTGCATTGTTGAAATATTAATTTAGTTTTGTTGTTTTTGGTGGTGTTGGGATTATTCTTGTGAGGCACTCGATTTGGCAATGCCGTAAGAGGGTTCTCTCAGATATTTTCCCCTTCTTTCTAAGTGTGCATTTTTGGTTGAGTATGAAATCTCTTGTGACCTTATGAGAGTTGTAAATTCATTTTAGTTTGAGCTATTGTGCCAAGAAAGGCATTTTTTGAGAGTTTCTTTTGGTAAGATT
This sequence comes from Cryptomeria japonica, assembly GCF_030272615.1. Taxonomy (NCBI): domain Eukaryota; kingdom Viridiplantae; phylum Streptophyta; class Pinopsida; order Cupressales; family Cupressaceae; genus Cryptomeria; species Cryptomeria japonica. The sequence continues at coordinate 801,855,401 of NC_081407.1, read as the reverse complement.
GAGTGAGTGCTGTGAAGGTTTGGATTGAAAATATTTGATTATGTTTTATGTTATTTCGATTTGTTTATGCCCCTTAGTTGGTATTTTCTAGGCATCACTATTGTGATTGATTTTGGGACTTAGTTATGTTTTTGTGATTTTAACTTGAAGTCGTAATTTGAGTCCTTCTATGCATTTTTTGAGTCTGTTGTAAATGCACTAAATTAGAGATCATATGCGCTAAAACAGTCAATAAATGCGCTACAAGATTGATCATATATGCAATTTTGTCGATCATATGTGCTTTAGAATAGAACAAATGCGCCTCAGGATAAGTTAAATGCACTGCAGAATAGATCAAATGCGTTGCAGGGTGAGTCAGATGCACTAATCTGTGTTGTTTTGGTAATTGTCCAGTTTGGTCAACCTGTGAGGTTATTTTTCCGATTTGTCCTTATACTAGAGGCTTGATTGAGGTCTGTTGATGTTTTCTAGCTTGTGATTTATCTGATTTGATGTTATTCGATTATTTTTAAGCTTCAGTATGTTGATAAGCCATACCGTAGAGGTTTTGTGCGTCTCCAACTTGTTGATAAGCCATATTGTGAGGATTGATTTGTTTCTCTTCGCCCAGTAAGTTGATGTGCCTTACTATTGATGTTCATTTCATGATTATGGCAGATTTTGATTGCTTTCTAATATGGCTTTTGAAGCACTATTTTGCTATTAGGCTCATTGTTGGTTTATTGATGTTGTTGGCATTGGATTGTTTATGGATGTTTCATGATTATGTGATGTTGTTTATATATCATTCTTGAATATTGAATTAGAGCCTCCTCCTTGTTATTGTTGTTTGGAACATATTAGGGGGAGTGGGATTCCATGTTATTATCGGGGTCATGAGAGATAGGTGGTGAGTTGATAAGCTTCCCGTCTAGATCGCTAGAGCACATTGGAAGTTTTCCTTATTATAAACAAGTAATAAAATTTATAATGATTTAGATGGGTTGGGTAATTAGGATTCACCCAATCAAGATAATTAATATTTGATCCCCAAGACTTGATCCTAGGGAGCATGTTTTAGGATAAGCTTAGGAAGGCCATTGCGGTGGCAAGTCAATCTCCCTAGATTCTCTCATAGGTTGAGATGGATCCACATGTCTATTGGGGTTATGCCTTGAAGGGTTGTGTTTCTATATTTGGAGGATAGCATGTGATGACACTCCACTCCTACATGTGTCCTTTGCTTGATTTTGCATTTATGGTTTTATTATTGTTACGCCTTTGGGAGTTTCTATTTGAGGTCGTCATGTGATTGGTTATTGTGTTTGCGTGGTTGTGATACTTGAGTTGTGAGTCTCTTTGGTAGTTGGTGTCAACTTAGGTCTAGAGTGTGTGTTGTAACCTTGTGTTATCTCCTAACACAGAGGGTGGTTCCTTTGGTTCCACATGGTTGGGTGGTTGGTGCCTTTCTACCATTGGGATGTTCTCATTGGATTCTTATGCATGAATGTAGATTCTTCTTTATTGCAACTTATGGATGAATGTTGTAGCAGATGAATGTGATTAATATTGTGGCTTGTGTAAAGAACTTATCATAGAATTTGTAGATGAGACTATGTATTAGGAGAGTTATTCTCTTGTTGAAATGATCATGTAATTATATAGTGGATGATGTTTAGGAAATGGGCCTATAATTTGTAAGATGGATATTGAGATGTATTGAAATGTAATTATCTTGAAATGGAATGCAATTCATGTTAATAGATATGTTCTAGATTATCTTGTAATGGTTCGTAAAGGGATTCATGAGTTTTGATATCAAGGTCACGTAATACGAATTTATGTTCACATTTAAGATAGAAAAGAATAGGAAATCGAATATGGTAATTAAGATGATAATGCAAAATGTAGCTATGTAACTTGCATTTAGTGGATATAATTATTATGACTTGTAGTATGATGAAATCTTTATATGTTGTAATGGATTGTAATAATTACGTTGTAATAGGATGATCTTTGAGTATGGATGCATAAACAAATATTGAATGAATGTTCTTATTGAAAGGTTGATATTTTTGATAAATGGATACTTGTAGATTGTAATATTGAATAGGTAGTTGGTAAGATGAATAGTTAACCTTAAGGAAATGATTTAGATTGTTTTAGTTAATGTGGAATGAGTTTATGAATCTAGTAGTAGAATAAGACATGGGTGCATCTCAAAGTATTTGCATATTGCTTAGTTATTGGAAATAATGTAATTGGATTTGTTGTTATGCATTTATCATTACGTGTATGTTATGATTGTTAGATGAGCTTGCAGATTAAAAACGGAAAAGAACCTATGTAAGTAAGATTTATATAGTGTAAGAATTTTAGTTGATAAATGATATTGTGTATGTGATAATGACATTTATATTTATGGTTGTGTTAGAAAGAAACAAGAGACCATGTGTAACATTTAAGAATTTGTTTGACGAATGACATTATGGTTATTGCATCATACATTTAGGAATCATGTTAAAGGGATATGATCATGATAGGATTATAGAGTCAAGTGTATGTATGTGAGTGTTAGTTATGAAAGGAAATTATGTGTATGCATTATGTAATGGACAATCATTGTAGATGTATGATGATCATGCTAGTAGAAGTTAGGCACATTTGGATTTGGTGCATAAAATGAACATAAGGAAAAGGGATTGGTCTTGCATTGAAAAGAGTAGCATATAATATTAGTTAAATGAATAAGTAGGTTGCATACCATGAAGGTTAGAAGTAAATGAGTTGCATGTGCATAGTTAATGAATAAGAAATAATAAGTGTCGTAATGGAAATGGTTAGATTGTTATTGCTTATGATGACAGTAAGTAATGACATTGAGATACTGTAGGGAGATGGTATTAATGATTTGTTAGGTTTAATTCTGCTTGCATAATTGGTTTATGAGTGTATGTGATATGTTTCATGTTCATAAAGATTATGTGTTAATGGATGATTAATCTATATTGCATAGTTGTTGATGTGTTGCATTAGATGTTACTTTTAAAAAAAAAAAATCTCCATTAGTATGTTAGTTTTCTTTATTTTCTCTAGGGTATTTTGGCAGGCATTATATCTGGTATCAGAGCAAGTGTTGCAAACACTAGGATCTCTGGTTAAGGTTGTTACTCTTAGTCTTGCGTGGTGTGCTTCAATGTTCTCTGACTTGAGTTGTACTCAGAGATTTAAGATGTTTGTGCATTATGTTCTTTCTCTCTACCCCTCTCTAGAAATCATATTTATGTGTAACATGTGCATTTTTCTTGAATTTGACTAGCAAGTTATCAATGATTATGATATAGGGATAGTGAATCTCCTCTTAACTAATGTTATGATTACAAGGATAACTTGTTGTGTTGGAATAATATATTAATTTCTTCAAAAGTATAGAAGATGAATTGTTTGTATGAAATGCCCTACCCCTCCCTAGAAAATGCTCTCTCTTTCATTTTCTTAAACTTTCATAACATTGCATTATATTAAGATTAACTAGGTGTGTGGATAAATATAATAATAAGCGTATGGACTTAAATGTCCATATGCACTCTCTAGCATATCTGGGGCATTATATCCTTGGAGGTTGTGTAGCAGTTACTCCCTTTGGTGTGACTGATAATGGTCACCTCGTGATGTAGATTTGGATGTATTGGCCATGTTGTGTTGATTAATTGGATTTTTGGATTTCTGTAATTTATTCTTTTATCTATTATGATATTTATAATGGCACTTGTCACGCTTGTTTCTTGCTGATTTCGCCGACAATCTTTCGTGATTTAGGTTGGATTTGATGATCTTCCTTTTTAGATTATTTCTTTCTTCTCTTTCTCTTTTGTTTTTAATTGTTGTTTCCAATAGTTATTTTGGATGTTGAGTATTGTGGGCCCTCATTTTGTGATATGTGTAGTCTCTATCATGTTCTCTTCGAACCTCTGGTAGTGTACACAAGGGAGAACACCACAGAGATGTGCACTAGACTTGACAAGAAAATAGATAATGATGAAATTAATTGGGTAGATAAATATGTTAATGGGATGGAATGTAATGTTAATATCAAGGATTTAGTGAAATGTTAGTAAAAGTGCACTGGCATTGGAGAAAATTGTGATATATAAAATTATGGAATGAAAATGAGTTGCTAATTCCTTGTCTTTAATGAGTGCTTATGTATACATATCATGTGTAATAAATGAATAGGAGTGCCTTGGGTAATTTGAATGAATTTTTGTGTTGGTAGCAAGATTTATGAAATGGCTTCTTTAATAAACTTGGGATGTGTTTATGTGTAAAAGGTTGTGCAAAGTTGAAAATTTGCCCTTTTAAATGTGTATGACCAGATGCTAATTGTATGTTATTATGTATGAATGGCATAAAGTATAGGATTGATTTCTTATAGATGATAACTCAAGGTCAAAAATTATGAATTTTATTTGCAAGATGTGATTAAAATGAAGCATAGTGTGGTGGAGGGAAAAGCGAGATCGGGTGACTAGGACCTAATCCCATTTTTGCTAACACATTGGGAATACGAAAGAGCCTAGGGAGATAGATCAATTTGGCTACTTTTGTGGGAAAGAGAGAGCTAAGGATTGTATCTTAGGGTTTCTATTCCTCTTGTTGCAAATGATGAGAAAAACTAGGGTTTGATCAACTAGATTAGGAGATAAAGAATAAAGCACAAATGAACTCGGAATTGCACAAACTTGCAGATCTGAAACTGAGATATTGAAAGCATGAAAGGGAGAGGATTCTGGATGTGTACCTGATGCTACAAATTGAACAAAACTGACTTGGACCAGGGTGCCACACCACTGTCCTGTGTCTGCAGACAAGAAGCTGCAATTGAGAAACTGCAAATCTGATGACCTGAAGCTACAACCTGCTAAAAATCACTGAAAAGCAGAGGGACCATGGTGCCACGCCACTGTCCTGGGTAAGACCAAGGCGCCACGCCCATATCCCAGGCAGATTAGGGCATATCTAATGATTCTGGGTGGTTCCTGTGCCTTTTGCTGAGCTAAAAGTGCCTCCAAGTACCTCTTTCTGCACCTGCAACTGAAAAGGGAAGGTTTGGATGGCTATATAGGGTTTTGCCTTAGTCAAACCCTTGTGTTGGTGATTTCCAGCTTCACAAATAGCTGATAATATACTGAAAATGTGTGTGCTAGAACCTTGTGTGTATGCAAGATCCTAAATGATAAGAAACTAGAGCTACCCTACGCATGAGAGTAAACCCTAAATGTAAATGTGAATGTAAATAACAATGCTTCAAACCAAATATGCTAAATGATCTAAAGCATGAATGTAAATATGCAAATTGATGTAAAGAAGCTCATACAAAGACATGAAATCATACCAATCCCCAAGGGAGAGATATTGCCACAAAATCTCCTATTGCTCTTCAATGTCTTCAAGGCTCCTAATTGATGATGAATGCTTGATTAAATGTTGTTGAATGTTGTTGAAGACTCCACATAGACTTCTCTTTCACTACATAAAAGGCTTCTTATGCTTACTTTGTTGAAAACTACCTTAAATTAGATAGATCTTAGTTGCCTTCAAATGAAGAAAGATAGCTCTTATGTATGAAACCCTAGATCTTAATTTCGACTTAATTCCGCCTGTAGACCGACCTAGGAATTTAATTTCCTGCCAATCTTTTGGGGTTAGACATTATAATATCATAGAATTGTGCTCCTGAAATTTCGATAAAAAAGCTGAGGACCGTGGCGGGAGCGCACATGGTTCGACCAACTTTTCACCAAATTTTCAGGGCCGTTAGATATGATGATATTATAGCGAATCCCAAAGTTACAGCTGATTTCGAGGTGTTTTGATATGCGAAATCGAGCCTTAAAGGTCAAAATAGGACATAATTAGGGTTTATGATTAAATGATTTATTGAAGGAATAAAATAAAAAGGGGCACACTTAGGGTAAAGGGCCCAATATTATAATGTATGAAGTGATGAAACATGACTTTAGATTTAATTAAATTAATTAATTAAATGCTTAAAGAGAGATAATAATGCAAGATGCAAACACACTAAGGCGGGTGCTACCCTAAGTGTGAAATTGTACCACCCTAGCAAGGGTGTACAATTTACGACACTACATTTAGCCCCCACTTTAGTGGTCATATGACACTACGTGCATATGCAAGCTAAAGTAAAGAAAAGTAAACATTCATGAAAAAGGATATATCCACAAGTTGTCGGATGAAGCCCCCAACGATATCTGCAGTACACAGTTAGGATCCCCACCCAACAAAAACACTCTTGCCCCCCATATATAGGGAGAAGAGATGAGATAGAAATAGGCTATTATGTTGCTTCCAAAAGTATGATTGCACGTGAAATTGTACCATCATGAATGACAATGAGCCCCCAATAAATGAGCTACCAATGTCACATAATGATGAGCAACATAATAGCCATTAATGTTATTTAAAGACATGATAGATTGAGTGAGGTATTTGAATATGACATGTTAAATGCTCTACTATAAGTGAGTGAGATTAAAAACATGTATAAGATGATGAATGTTAAAAATTCTTTAGAAAGAGAAAAGTTTATAAGAGAAGAATAGGCCACTAAGTCATACTTCTCTTGCACACAAGAAATATTAGGAGAGGGATAAGTGTAATTCATTAGAGCCTTATTCCTAGAAAAAAGAATTTTAAAATGAGTAGAAGAGAAAGTATCATAAGTGGGATTAGAAATCTCTTGAGGAGATTCATAAAGAGATTTGTCCATCACCAAGATTTCCTTATGAGGGGGATGAGTGTTGAAAGAAGTAGAAGATGCTTTAATTGAGGTGAGGTTATTATCACTACTAAATATAGCATTCACATTGAGAGATGGTCTTTTAGATGCTTTGGTGAGCTTAGAGGGAGTATATCCAAGTCTAAATGAAGCTTCATGTGTATTATGTTCTAAAGGGACTTTAATTCCTTGTTCATTTGCGCCACAACCATTGCCAAATCAGAAAGAGGTGGTGATGCCCCATAGGTCTCAATGCTATATGAATTAGAGGAAGGATTTTAAGAATCATTTGAATTAGAAGCAACCACAAAGTGGTTACTTAGTTGTTTAGACAAAGTGGGTTGCTCTTTAGGTTCCTCCTTAGATTTCTACTTCTCAATCTTAGATCTTTTCCAAGATACTCTATACTCTCCTACATATGTAGGGTCAAAGTCTAGAGATCCCCAATCATCATCTGTGAGCACTTCTTCGGGATAAAAGATAGCTTTGGGAGGAGATTCCAATTGAGTAGAAGAATCGGGAGTACTAGAAGGAACAACATCATCAATGGGAATGGATGTATTTGAAGAAGTAGGGGGATTAGGAGAAGAATGAGAAGTAGTTGAACAAGAATATCCAGATTTTAATTGTTCTTGAAATTTGGTATCAGCTAATAAGGTGTATGTCGTATTGTTATAAATGAACTTGACTTGCCTATGCAAAGTTGAGGGGACAACTTGCATGCTATGAAACCAAGGTCTCCCTTATAGAAGGTTGTATGTCAAATTACAAGGCATAACATGAATGGGTGTAGGTAACACAACATGACCTACCTTAACAGGCAAGGTTATGAAACCTAGACATTGTTTAGCTACATTATCAAAACCTCGAATAGTAAGAGAAGAAGTTTGATGAGAGAATGATCCACTTTAATCTTATCCAATAAGTCCACACCACAAACATTAAGGCCAGACCCATTGTCCACAAGGGTTCGTCTTATAGTACTATCCTGGATAATAACCACAATCATAAGAGGATCATATTGATTTTGGATTTCACGAGAAGGTAACTCATCTCGTGTGAATACAAATTGAGCTTTGGATTTGTTTGTAGGATCAATCAAAGCAAACATGTTATTAGGTGTCACTACAGGTGGGACATCTAAGTTTTTCAAAGCATCTTGTAACATCCCATGATAAGAAGGTGAAGTTTGAACCAAATCCCTAATAGAAATCTTAGCAGGAGTGGCCTTAAGCTATTCAATGAGATCATACTCCTTGCTAAGATTTTATATACGATGTTCTTGTGGAAGAATAGGTTGAGAGGGAGGAAATGAAGTTGGGATAACTGGAGGAGGACTAGGTTGCCTATTGTTTCTTGTGTTGTAGATATGAGCAACCACATGATAACTCTCTCCAGTGATTTTCTTAGCATACTCATAAGGGCTCTTAGTAGGATAACCTACTTGCACAATAATAATAGTTTTCTTAGGAGTGCAAAATGAATCATTAGCATAACCACCTTGAACCGTTAAGATAGGCTTACATGGGGAATTTTGAGAAGGACAAGCGCCTTGAACTGTGAAGAGGGGTTTATTAGGTGTTTCTGTGAGAGTTTGCCAAGATCAAGAGCTCAATGAAAAGTTCAAAATAGAGAGACAAAATATAGGACAAGAATAAATTGTATTCTCATCAATAGATAAATGATCAATAGATCAATAGCTATTACATACAAAGAATATGAGCCTGCTTATATAGGCAAGACTCTAATGACATGTGACTCAATAAGAAACAATTATAGATAGGAAATAGGCATGGTAGGTAGGAGAAACAATAAAATATTCCACATGAGGTGGATCACCTACTGAAGGTGGAATTATCACTCCACAATAAGTGGATATGATAGAGTAGTAACAAGATCACACCATAAAAGGTGGAAATCTCCTACACACACTATCCCAATGTGGCACAAACACCCAAGTGTCTCATACCCAAACTACTATGAAATGCATTTCCTAAGTAAACTTAAGTAAGGTGTAATAATATCCAACATGAATAATTAATTACACCAACAGTTTCATTCACATGTATCAAATTGATTGAGGATGGTTTAGGAATATCAAAGGTGTCCTTAGAAGAAGAATGAACAAGATTGTTGGAAGAATTGTTGATAGTATATTCTTGCACTAAAATGTTATCATGGATAAGACTAATTCTAGGAGGGAAACTAGGAGTAGGCATTGATGTTTTAGGAGGAAAATTTGGAAAGGTCATATCATTCTCTATCACCAAAGGATCTACATGGGGAATAAAATCTCTAGGAAAAAGATCATCATTACTCTTTAAAGTCTCACCTTTGAGAGGGAGATCTTTGAAAGAGATGTCAACAATCTTACCATGAACTAGGGTATCCTTATGAGTAGAACCAAGTTGAGGAGAGGGAGATGCTTTATTTTTAGAGGGAGAATGATTGAGATGCATGGAAGGTGAGATGCTATCAAGGGATTTATCAATATTGATTTCATCCCCTTTGGCTAGGGTTCTCTCATGGGGGAGAGAATAATCAACAACTTCTTCTAATGGTTCATCCCAAATAGTGAGGTCATTAGAAAAAGTATTAGAAATATCTTTCACAAAGATGTCCTTATTGCTATTGCCAATTTTGGGAGAAGGGATAGCATCGTTCATTAATTCTTCATCCTTAGGAAGGAGAGAATAACTACATGTATTTAAATCATCCTCTTTCCTCAAAATGTCTTCAATAGGATCTTTAGGGGAGAGAGCATTAAGGAAATTTATTATGGTTTCATCTTCTTTCTCTAAGGCATCTTTAGGGATAAGACAAGCTTTAGGAGAAGGGCAAGCATTTCTCATTAATGCATCATCTCTAGTGGGAATTTTGTTGAAATCAAAAGAGGAAATGTCATCATTAGAAAAAGTAGGGACAATACCATCTTCTTGCACAAAATGAACCTCATGAGGGGAGTATTATTTAGGAGGGAGATGAACATCTTTCCCCAAAGAATCATGCTTAGGAAGGAGATCTTTGGAAGAAGTGCTCATAACCTCTTGTTGTACTAACATGCCCCCATTGGTAAGACCAAATTTAGGAGAAGATAAGTCAATGTCCATCAATACCTTTTCACTTAGGGAGGCATTATGTAAGGAAGATAAGGTAACATTAAGAAAGGTGTTTATGATATCATCCTCTTCCTCTAAGATAGCTAGATGAGAAGGGCACATTTTAGGAGAATTGTCAAGATCACTCTTCAAATCTTCACCCTTAGAGCATGTGAGAGTTTTGAAGGGATTGGTAACAACTCTTTTAGGCACTAAAATGTTGTCATAGATAGGAGGAGGTTCTTTAAGAGATGGAAAAATTGAAACAAGGGAAGCTAGCCCATTATCACATTTATGAAATGAATGCATCATGACAAAAAAAAATTCCTCTTTCAAATGATAAAATATGCAAAATAGAAGAAAATGTTCAATTTTAACCAATGAAAGCACTCTAAATGTTGATTTAGAAAATGAAATTTATAAGTGAAATGTATTCCAAAATCAGATCTGAAATTAATGATCCAAATTAAGCTATCCACAAGTTCAATTTTGAATTGAAAAATTAGGGTTTCAACAAAATTAACCTCTAAATTTTGAAATTTGCAAGGAATTGAAACTTGTAAATGTAAATTCGAATTTGAAATAGAAAAAACACTAAGATTTGAGAACATAAATCAAAATGAAAGAATGTTGGATTCACGTCAGGTTCACCAAAATGTGGTGGCAGGAAAAGCGAGATCGAGTGACAAGGACCTAATCCCACTTTTGCCAACACATTGGGAATACGAAAGAGCCTAGGGAGATAGATCACTTTGGCTACTTCTTGTGGGAAAGAGGGAGCCAAGGAGTGTCTCTTAGGGTTTCTATTCCTCTTGTTGTAAATGATGAGAAAAACTAGGGTTTGAATGATCAACTAGATTAGGAGATAAAGAATGAAGCATACATGAACTCAGAATTGCACAAACTTGCAGATTTGAAACTGAGATACTAAAAGCATGAAAGGGAGAGGATTCTGGATGTGTACCTAATGCTACAAATTGAACAAAACTGACTTGGACCAAGGTGCCACGCCATTGTCCTGTTTCCGCAGACAGGAGGCTACAACTGATAAACTCCAAATCTGAGGATCTGAAGCTGCAACCTGCTAAAAATCACTGAAAAGCATAGGGACCATGGCACCACACCATTATCCTGGGTAGGACCAGGGCACCACGCCCCTGTCCTGAGCAGATTAGGGCATATCTGATGATTCTTGGTGATATGATGAATCAATAAGGATCTAGACAATACTGAGAGCGGGGGGGGGGGGGGGGGGGGGAGGTGAATCAGTAGATAGAAAACTGACTTAACTTTCACCAAACTCAAAAAAATCTCACAAGTCAGTCACTAAACAAACTGGTTCAAACACTGAGTAATAAACTACAATAGCATTGATAGTTTACTGGTTGACTGGCTTATCAAAATAACAGTATAACAGATTTGGAACTCCCAAACCATTTAACCAAAACATCAAAATACTTTACTAACAATAGTAAAAGCACATTTCATATTACTGTCAGTCATCTAAATATAACTAAGTAGATTTAACAGTTAAGTAAATTAACCATATCAACCATAACCACAAAAACCATTCACCACTTGACACAATGATTTTTGACGTGGAAACCCAAATGGGAAAAACCACGGTGGGGATGAATACCAACAAGTATTCTGAACTCTTTTGAAGTTCGCCCTATTAGGAGCCAAACTTGTTAAAGCTTTACAAAATGTCTTGTTAGGAACAAATCCTGTTAGAGACCACCCGGTTAAGGGATTGACTATAATGCCCTGTTAGAAGCAATACCCTGTTAGGAGTAACCTCGACAGAGGATTTGAAATCCAAGCTAATGGATCACCTGGTTAGAATATTTAGATAGCACTAAGCCTATTAAAGCTTACCCGGTTAAGGGATTTAACTATTGTCATTGTTAGAGAACAACAAGGGTTTGTTGATATGGTAAATAGCACTACTCTGCTTGATCAGATCCTCTTCATACTCCTATCTGCCTTCACACATACTATAGATACTCCTTCTGGTTCGGCAATCAATCACACTGACACTTAACCAAAATAGCCAACTCTACAACAAAACAACTCATCGACCTTATAAGCAAAACAATAGGTCAGTAACACATCACAAGCCTAAGATCTCACATAGATTACAAAACAAATCGGTTCAAACATGACCATTGGATTACATAGCAATCATTGCACATTGTACAAGACAACCTCAACCGCTCCTTGATCACCGTTCATCGATTCCTGTAACTCATGATCACGCGGTTTCCACTTCATGCAATGTATTTGTGCATTCCCAAGATAAAACTGTTATCCCTACGCTCCAAAAACCACTTGAAACTCATCACATACAACATGCATGCGTGGCATAATCATTACCGATCACCATTTGATCATAACTCAACACAACCGATTCCCCAAGCTCCATCAGTTAGGGTTTGGCATATCAACAGGTATGGTTACCTGTTGATCTCACTGCTTCTAGAGTAATATTGGTTTCCTTCACTTGCTCAACTATTGGTTGCCAAACATCATTACTGGTTACAATTGACATCAATGACAACACCACAATAGGTCATCAATGCAATCTTCAATCAAATGCCAACAATTATGGGTGGTTGTTGTGCCTTTTGCTAAGCTGAAAGTGCTTCCGGGTACTTGTTTCTGCACCTGCAACTGAAAATGAAAGGTTTGGGTGGCTATATAGGGTTTTGCCTTGGTCAAACCCCATGTTGGTGATTTCCACCTCCATAAATAGCCGATAATATACTGAAAATGTGTGTTCTAGAACCTTGTGTGTATGCAAGATCCTAAATGATAAGAAACTAGAACTACCTTACACATGAGAGTAAACCCTAAATGTAAATGTGAATGTAAATAACAATACTTCAAACCAAATATGCTAAATGATTTAAAGCATGAATGTAAATATGCAATTTGATGTAAAGAAGCTCATACAAAGACATGAAAATAAGATAAAATCATACCAATCCCCAAGAGAGAGATATTGCCACAAGATCTCCTGTTACTCTTCAATGTCTTCAAGGCTCCTAATTGATGATGAATGCTTGATGAAATGTTATTGAATGTGTTGAAGACTCCACATAGACTTCTCTTTCACTACATAGAAGGCTCCTTATGCTTGCTTTGCTGAAAACTCCTTTAGATTAAATAGATCTTAGTTGCCTTCAAATGAAGAAGAGAACTCTTATGTATGAAACCCTAGATCTTAATTTAGACTTCATTCCACCTTTAGGACGACCTAGGAATTGAATTTCCTGCCAATCTTTTGGGGTTAAGCATTATAATATCATAGAATTGTGCTCCCAAAATTTTGGGAAAAAAACTGAGGACCGTGGTGGGAACGCACATGGTTCAACCAACTTTTCACCAAAATTTCAAGGCTGTTAGATATGATGATATTAGAGCGAATCCCAAAGTTATAGCTGATTTCGAGGTGTTTTGATATGCGAAATCGGTCCTTAAAGGTCAAAATAGGACATAATTAAGGTTTATGATTAAATGATTTATTGGAGGAATAAAATAAAAAGGGGCACACTTAGGGTAAAGGGCCTGATTTTATAATGTATGAAGTGATGAAACATGACTTTAGATTTAATTAAATTCATTAACTAAATGCTTAAAGGGAAATAATAATGCAAGATGCAAACACACTAAGGCGGGTGCTAACCTAAGTGTGAAATTGTACTACCCTAGCAATGGTGTACAATTTACGACACTACACATAGTAAGAAATTTTTGTTGACATTCCCTTATTTTGAACTAGGAAATGCTTGAGTTGATATGCTTTAATGATGACTAAATCCTTAATCAAGGGAGATTAGGTGATTTATTGGTAATTATAATAAAAAAAAAGTTTTGTGTGTTTTCAACTTAACCCTTACGATTTCCAGGAGTAAGTCGAGCCCATGTTCTTACACTGGGTACTCTGGTTACATATGAGCCCATTGTTCTTGTTCGCACTTAGCATGGGGTAGCCCAACGGTTTACCCCTGCTTGTTGTTTTCTTGCATTAAGTTGTTCTAGATTGTAGCTTATAGTCTTCCTTTGCATCCTTGTTAGACAAGATGTCTGATGGAGGTAGAGGCCATGGATGTGGTGGTCATTTGGGGACTTGATGGAATCCTTGTCTCGAGGTTGTGGATGAGGCAGGCCATGAGGAGAAAAAACATGTTAAGAATGAGGAAGAAGAGCAAGATGGTGATATTGTTCTAAATTTGATCAATACTCTTTAGGAGCTTCTTGTGCAATTCAGAGCTAGGTAGGAGGAGCTTCATCGTGCTAGACCAGTGGATGGAGTTGTGAATCAAGGAAGAAGAGAGGAATCAATGTTCGATTAGCATACCATTGCAACAAGACACATGAGAGATCTTCTTAGGACTCACCCTCCCACTTTCGATGGATCAAGCAGTAGGATTGAGGCAGAGACTTAGCTCTTGGATTTAGGGAAGTGTTTTTCTATGTACCCATGCAACAACAATACCAAGGCTAGGTGCACGATCATGCATATTTGTGGTACAACATACTCATGGTGGCGCATGGAGGAGCTGAGGCTTCAGTTGGATGTTATGATGGTGACTTGGGAGATGTTCATAGAGCGGTTTTGTGCTCACTTCTTATTAGATCTTTGGAGGCAGAGTGAGCTACATCTAGTTGAGAAGAGCTTGGTTGAAGTTTCAGGAGCAGATGTGAGAGGAGTGCAGATGTCGATTGCAAGAATTGCTAGGAATTGTCCTCTTTCAGTCAAGGGTAGACGCCACAGGCATAGATTGAAGAAGGATAAAGAGCGTAGCAAGCAGCGTGCTATTCATTTCCATGCCTCGTAGTCAGCACAAGAATCTCAGCAGAACCGTATTAAGGATGGTTTCTAGCAAGGTGGTACATCTTCAGCAAGTCAAGGTATTAGGTGGAGGAGTTGCTTCGTTTGCGGTTAGAAAGGACATATTGCTATTCATTGTCCTCAGAGGTTTTCTCAGATGTATGGTCAGAAGACAACAGTCGTTGAACCTATATTTTTGGGAACTACAACTGAAATATGTGATACTTCTTCGTATTGTTTGTATTTGGTATTTTTTATTCTTTCTTTTCCCTTGTTGGTGGAGTAGTTCCAACTTGTTGTGGCTAGCTAGGCAATAGATCCAAGGTTGAGTTAATTCGGGAACAAATTTGATAGTGGTTTTCCTTGCATTTAGTTGTGTTCAGAGTTGCACAGTGAAAGAATTGAGCGCACCCAACTTGCCCCGTCTCCATCATGTGTTTCTTTTAGTAATTTTGTGACCATATTTTCTTAATGAATTTCATATTTTGAATTGATATGCACTACAGGTGGAGGACAAACAACCTTCTTTGGTGCTCATGCGCTTTTTCCAGCACCAGGGCATGATCTTCAGGGGTTGCGACATGGAGCAGGAGAGGGTCGAATGGGACCTAATTCAAGATTCTTTGGCAATTTAAGAGGATGCGACATGGATGATAGAGTGTTTCCCTATTTGTTTTCAGGCTTCCAAGAGTAAGCCTAGGCAAAAGGGGGGAGGACGTAGTGTCACTCAATTTATCTTTTGATCTATACGTTGATAGACTTATTGAGACATATTGTTGATACCTTGATGATTTCTTATGACTATATTCATATCGTAGATGCTATGTTTATGATGTTAGATATTTTGTATGCGCGTGTTTTGGGGGAAAAATATTATTTTCTATAGTTAGACTATAGTTTGGGAATGAAATATTTGGTTGCATAAATTATAATATAAAGTTCAACTTTATGGTTTGGGAAAATATATATTTGGGAAATGGCTTTTGCCGTGAGCGGACGACTTTGTGGATTTCCTGAGTGGGATTTTGTTTTATTGCCTTGAGAATTAGATTTAGTATTTGTATTGTTGAAATATTGGATTTTTTGGTGGTGTTGGGATTGTCCTTGTGAGGATCTCGGTCTGGAAATGTTGTAAGAGGGTTCTCTCAGAGATTTTCCCCTTCTTTCTAAGTGTGCATTTTTTGTTGAGTATGAAATCTCTCATAACCTTATGAGAGTTGTAAATTCATTTTGGTTTGAGCTATTGTGCCAGGAAAGGCATTTTTTGAGAGTTTCTTCCTGTAAGATTGAGTGAGTGTTGTGAAGATTTGGATTGAAAATATTTGGTTATGTTTTATGTTATTTCGATTTGTTTATGCCCCTCGGTTGGTATTTTTTGGGCATCACTATTGTGATTGATTTCGAGACTTAGTTATGTTTTTATGATTTTAACTTGGAGTCGTTATTTGAGTCCTTCCATGCAATTTTTGAGTTTGTTGTAAATGCGCTACATGATTGATCATATACGCTGTTGATCATATGCGCTTCTGAATAGAACAAATGCGCCTCATGATAAGTTAAATGCACTGCATAATAGATTAAATGCGCTATAGGGTGAATCAGATGCACTAATCTGTGTTGTTTTGGTAATTGTCTAGTTTGGTCAACATGTGAGGTTATTTTTCGATTTGTCCTTGTACTAGAGGCTTGATTGACGTCTATTGATGTTTTCCAGCTTGTGATTTATCTGATTTGATGTTATTCGATGATTTTTAAGCTTCAGTATGTTGATAAGCCATGTAGACACCTAAAATTAATTAAATCAATATTAATCAATTTAAGCCTGTCAACATAATTATTTGATTTAATTGTGTTATCCTTATTCTTCTCGGCATTAATTAAATCTAATTTATTTAATCCTGTCACTATTGTCCAATAATTAATTTATCAAATAAAATAATTATTCCTCTATTCTTCTAAAGTCCCTCCAATAATTATTTCTGCTAAACCCACTCAGTTAATTAATTTTAATTAATTAACCTAGTCATGTGATTCCTACAAATCGTTGTTCCTAATCCATCATTAGCCTAATTAATTTTTCTAGAATCTCTTATAATCCCACTTATCATTATTCTCCAATTTTTAATTCCCCCACTTATGTCACATCAACATTGAGTCTCTCAAAGAAATTCAAATTTCTTTGAATCCCCCTATGCATCCTCATTTTGAAATTTCAAATTCCTTTCCCCCCCTTTCCCAAAGGAATTTTATATTCCTTTTTATTCCTTCAAGATATCCTTGATCCATGCCCACTACTTCAAACCAATCCTAGCTCTTCATGATCAAATCAATCTTGGGCCTCCATTGGCCTCCTCCAATCTATAAATTGGAGGATCATTTCCTCACCAAACAACAACATCATTCTTCTAATCTTATGTTGCCCATTTCTCTTCTATCTTCTTCCTATCATACCATCATAATGCTCTCATGATCCTTCAATTTTCCAATCTAAATCTATCCAAATCCATCATAATCCCAAACTCAAATCCATATACAACCAATAACCCAATCTTGTTGAGAAAAGGAGAGCAATCCACATCCACATCAAAGGAGACAATCCAATCAAGTGGAGCACAAGGGCACCTTCACTTCATTCGAGGATCAATCCAAGGAAGGTGTCAAGCTTGGGAAGGTTTGGTAATTTATGTCCTTATGCTTGTTTCTTGTTTTATCTAACCATTCCATCCCTTCTCACGTTTGCACATCTTCATGTTGGCACGCTCGGTGGGACCCACGTCCCTAATTTGATGTTTTTGCAAGTTTTTGTGTCTTGGAAAGTTGTAGGTTACGTCTCCAATGCGAAAGCTCGTACAGATCTCCGCTACCTACAGAACGATTCTATTTCTTATCTTGTGTGGGCTACCAGGAATTGTCGTACGAGAAGGTGGTTATACTCGTACGAGTTTATGTTCCTGCCTAATCTTCTTTTTTGACCCCATTCTTCTTTTTGTCTATCTTTCCCTTATGTCTGCAGAAATTCGTACGAGATTTTGTCTGCCCTAGTACGATTTTTTGTCCTAGCTCGTATGGTTAGGTGAGAAAAATCGTATGGACATGTGAAGTAACTCATACAAGTTGTTGTTTGTGCTCACTTGTATAAAAAACAGAGGGGAGTTTTAGGGGTTTTCAGATATCAATTTGCTAATGCTAATGCTGACCTCTCCTTGTTCTCTGTTTTTCTAATCTTTTTGATAACCTAACAAGTGTTTGCAGAGTTCTCTTGTCAAAGAATTTATCAATCTTGTCAAATAATCAAGTGCTTAAACTACTAATCCATCATTCTTGTAGGTTGCTTAAGGAGACATAAGCAAACATTATGTCTTTTTATTCATTTTCTTAGGAACTTAGATCTAATTAGGGGTAAAAGAACAACTTGCTTGATGTGTTTGAGAAAAGTGTAGAGGTAGGAGAGTATGCTCTTGTCCATATAGACAATCAGAAATCCAGACCCTTGAAAATTTTCTAGTTTGTTGTGTGTATACCCTTAGCGGACCTGCCCTCCTGATTTGGTGAGAGGGGAACGACCCAAGTGAGTACGATTAAAATCCAAGCATTCCAACTCACTATAATAAATAGGCCTTTTGAGATGAAAATCTCGGAGGACGGATCTATTTGAGTTTATACTCATATCGAGCACTTTGTAGGGCCCCTTGAGGTCTAAATCATGCTTGCATGACTACCATTGTGCTTGGTACTTTAAACCTTACCATCAAACCTAGATCCCTCCTCCACATCCTTCATAACATTACCAACATTGACAACCCCTATTTGGACCAAATCGTCATCCTTTAGAAGGTGAGCTGGGAAGGTGAGCTTATACTCTTTACTAAGATACTATACTTTTTAAGTGAATATTAAACTATTGATAAACAAAGATTGTTAATTTGTGAATGAATCTAAAATACTGATTAATGAGACCATATTCTATTTATTTTTTTGATCTATAATAGCGATATTTTATTAATATTAATAAATTGGGATTTTACCTAGCTTGAACCAAGTGGGGCTACAATTAGGGAGCCACCTCCCCAGAGACATCTCCTCGTTCCAGAGGAGGTACAATACAACTACCCCCCAGTAAACTCTCACCCTTCTTCCATTTCACCTCTATCCAACCATCCTCTCTGGCATTCTCCAATAATTTTAGAATTTGAACCCCTACAATATCCAACCCTTTAACATCTTGATGCCCATCAACCAACCCTACAACACAATCCCCCTAAGAGTCATAACCACCCTCCATATTTTGATCAAACACACTAACAACTTGCATAGAACTAGTATCCAAATGAGCACCACCTTCCACTATACCATCCAAGCCACAAGTTAAACCTTGGTTATTATTTATTGGTTCTAAGGCCTTTTCACTGGTATCTTTGATCAATCCCCCCACATCTTGGGGGTTCTTAGATTCACCGCGTCCTTATCCATCGTGTAAAATCAGGGGGTAACCTATTTCCCCCATGACGCTGGTTGCTTCACCCTA
Organism: Cryptomeria japonica; assembly: GCF_030272615.1. NCBI lineage: Eukaryota > Viridiplantae > Streptophyta > Pinopsida > Cupressales > Cupressaceae > Cryptomeria > Cryptomeria japonica. The sequence continues at coordinate 801,836,157 of NC_081407.1, read as the reverse complement.
CGCCTAGCACATGAATTAGCTTTGTGTCCAGTCTTAAAACATCTCCTGCACCTAAAAGGAATCCCTCAATAGTCCACAGACTGAAGCTAGCTACCTTTTGAAGATGAAATAGAAATCATTGAAGGGAGATCCATGGATACATCCATCTAAAACAATAAACAAGCAAAAGTAGTATGCAACAAATTTAGGGAGTCTTCATTATTCATTAAAAACTTACCTAAGGAGTTCCCAACAGCTTTGAAACAAGAATGAAACCAAAACTGCATTGGAAGGTTTGGAAGCCTAATCCAAAGAGGGGTGAGATCAAAGGACTCTGACTCAAGGTTGAAAGTTGGATGCCAAGGTTTCAACATCAATGGGTGACTGTCCTCCCAACACCAATGACCACCACCAAGGACTTTGTTTTTGTCCTCCACACTTGGAAAACCACAATGAAAAACCCACGAGCATGCGGGTAAATCTGCACACATTCATCCACAATGGGTTCCCAATGAATCAAGATCCATTTATGACGGTCACCAAGACTTGGCCAAAGGCCTCTAAAGTGCCCAATAAGCCCTAACCCTGAAAAAAACCTTTCATTATGCTCAACCTCCTTCTCAATCTCCTCTGTCAACATTACAGTAACCGACTTGGCCGCAGGAGCCAGAGTCATAGCAGAGGGTTCCAAAATTTCCCGACCATGAGGCAACGACTCACCACATGGCATTAAGAGGTGATCTCTCCAATCCATCACACCCCTATTACTTCCCCCCACCGACCTTTCATTCTCTGTGAGGGGTCGAGAACGAGATTGAAACCCTAATCCCTGTCGGCCAAAGTTTCTTCCATCAAAAGCACCGAAACCCTCCTGGTTTTGAACAGTCCCAAAACCACCATTTCGACTTCGATTCGACACCACACCATTCCAAAGTCAATCACCTGCCCCCCTTTTCACCACGAAAACCCAACTGAAAACCCCTCATCCAGGAAATTTTCCGGCTTGGAAATGCCCTTTTGCAGAAGCCCTAGCATGTGAATCATACCAGAGCAACATCACAGCTAATTATGATTGTTTATGACTTCAAAACTTAATGACCATAATCTATTTATTGATAATGACAATACTTTCAAATAAATTTTTAATTATTAATTAAATAAATATCAAACTTTTGATTTAACAAATTTTAAACCTTATAAATAATGGTCAACTAGTGATAAACAACGTATATACTAATAAATAACATTTAGATAACTATTGTTTCCGATGATGAGCAGGAAACAGAGTGTGGGTGTAGGGGGTAGGGTTTCCAGGGAGTTTGGCGCAACAGAGGGTGAAGCCGAGGGTGAGGACCATCCTAAAGTGGATGGTCTCAACGGTGGAAGAATGTTTTCTGCCATTTTTTCCTCTTTTCATTTTTGCTCAGTTTGGGGTTTCTGTGGTATTGTAGTTACCTCTATTGGTTGTGATTGTTTGGTTCATCTTCTAGTTGCAAAGGAGCTCATTTTTTCTCTTGCCACGCTTGACAATGTTGGTGATGTGGTGGGTTAGGGGGCCTTGCTCATTGATTTTTTCCTTGTTTTTGTTGATGGCTCTAGCAAAGGTTTTGTTTTATTTGTGGCCCTAACATTGGGTTTGTTCGCTCCCTCATGTTTGATTGTGTTTTCCTTGATCATTACTTCTGTGGGGATGGTGTTTTTTGAGGAGGGTCAGATTTTGGTTGGGGTTTTTTCTGCTCTTTCTCTTCATGTTGTACCTCTTCTACTCTTTGCTAAGGTTTTGGGTGTTGAGGAGCTGGAATAGATCCCGAGGGGAAGATTGTTGTCTTTGAAGCAAAGGTTGTTTTGCTTTCATTTCTATTGGGGAGTGCTGCTAAGTTTGCCTATGCTTGCATTCTTGTTGGTGCCTCTTATGTGTTTTGTGTTGTGGAGGGCTTTCCTGTCCTTGATTCTCCCCATCCCAATTTCTCCTTAGGGTGGCTTGAGTGTGGGAGGGTTTGTTCTTCTTTTCTTCTATGTTGTCCTCGTTGTGGTTTTTGGTCCTTTGTTGCTACTGGGTGGATGCTTTGGTCTACTGCTATGGAGCTAGTGTTTGGGAGATCTTTGGGTTTCTCCTTTTTTTTTTGGTTGCCCCTAAGTTTTTAGGGGTTGTTTTTTATGCTCTTTGGAGTTTTGGTTAGGGGCTTCCTCCTTTGTCTAGGGGATGAAGTTTGTTCTTGCAGGTTTTGAGTGGGCCTTGTTTATGGATGCTCTTCTGGTGAGGCCCTTTGTTTCTTTCCTCTCAACTTCCTATCATGTGGCTCCTATTGAGGAGAAGTGGTCTCCTATAGAGGTGGAGATCTTTGATTTGGATAAGGGGGAGGCTCTTTCTAGGTTCTTTTTTCTTTTTTCTTCCCATGTTGACCATATAGAGGTGGGTTCATCTTCTTTGGGGCAAAGAATGACAGTTTGGAAGTTGTTGGTGTAAATGTAGGTGTGGCTCATTTCTAGCTCTTTGTTTTGTTGGTTCTTTGCATTATTGACCCTATTGAGGTGGGGACATCTTCTATTGAGGTGAAGATGGGCTTTTTAGGGACTATTGCTGAGTCTTCCCTGTTGGTTATGGGAGCCACTCTAAAACCCATTTTATTGGTTGGGGGAACCTGTCAAAACCCTCGTAAGATGTTATTCAAAAGGTTTTGGGAGCCTTTTCAAAACCAAGTTACCCAAGTTGTTCTTTCATGTTTTCTCTCTTTTTTCTTGGTCTTTGGGTATGGGAGCTTAGTCATAGGTTATGGGAGCCTTGCAAAAACCTGTCTTTATACCTTTGAGGTCTACTGTTTGATGGCTTTGGCCTTGTGGGTGTTTCAGCTAGATCCTTGATGCTTATTTTCTGATGTTTGGTTGATGGTTGGTTGTTGTTAGTCTTTGTTGTATTTTTTGCAGTGTTTTATTTTTGGGGTTTTGGATTCCCGCTAATTCTGGAGGGTGTCGGGTCCATTCAAAACATGTTGCAAGGGGTTTTGGATCCCCTCAAAACTTGTTTGACCCTTAATAAAAAATAACCAAATAATCACCAAGTATCTAAAATAACTATCTATAGCATCATAAATTATAACCGGTCCAATTTACACCTCATGTTTGTGCTCCTACTTTAGTGCATCTCATTTTCATTCCTCTCGACCCCCCTTATGCTCCAACCTTGATGTCACCTATTGACACCACTAAGTGGGCCCCATCTTGGACGTTGCCCTTTCCTATTTCTCATCTGTTGGTCCCATTTTTGGAGGACTAGGGTGTAGAGCACCTTGAAACAGGACTAGAGTACCCCAAAATGCCTTGGTCCCCCTTTAATGGGCCCTAATTTGAAATGGGGTAGGCCCTTTATCTCCTCGATGGATTTCGGTCCCCCAGGCTACACTTGACCATTAGAGGTCCACCTAATCAATAATTTACCTAGGGAGCCCTATATAAAGACATCCTATCAATTTATTTTAGATCCACTAAAACTACATACCTTTTTATGTGAAGTAATCATCATCAAGCATTATTAGAGATTCAAGGATGCATTTCATCCTTCAACCATTATGGAGCAAAATTACATAAACCTTCATGCAAGCATGTGTTTGTGATTAGGGTTTTCATGTTCATGTGTTTGTCACACCATTCATGTAATGCCCGCCAAAATACCTTAGAGAAAATAACTAATCTAACTAACAAATGGGGATAATTTTTTTTTCAAAACATCTACTAATACAATATAGAATACTATCATTACTTTAAACATAGATTAACTTCTCAAGAATGCATAACACATCATGCACATAGTCATAAATAAATACAACATTTAACGCAAGCGGAATTAACATCCTATCCATAAACATATATCCATATATTTTTTCCCCTAGGACATCTTAACGTCACTACTTACTAGCAACATCTCAATAACACATTCATACCACGAAATCAATAACATCCATTACAACAATTACATTCTTCCCAATTAGTTACCATCTTCCTTATCATGAGAATCATTAGCTTTCAATGCTTAATCTAACATAAACCATTATCCCTTTAGATCATTTTAGGGCACCAAACCAAGTGTTCCTAATTCCCATAATATTCCATCATTATTCATCTATCACATCATGAATTTATGTAGCCATCTACTACAAATAGGACTAGGTCCAATACTTAAGAATCGTAGCACATTTCATCTTAGGTAACAAATTACATGCTAGTACAAGAATTTTAATAGCAAGTACTAATCCTTCTGAAAATAGGATTCTATTTAGAATTACCTATCACTTATCTATCTCATGAACTCAAATGCAACAAGAACACACATAAACTAATCCTTTCTTTATTCCAACATAGGATCTCATTCTCCTAATACATAATGAACATTTCTACAACATGAAACATATGATTATACATCATCTTATTCATTACAAAATAATAGCTCTACATCATTAAGTTCTATTACATATCAATACATGATACAAGTACATGGTCTTATGTACATACACATTGCCATCATAAATACATTACACCATCTCAAATACATAGAATTCAACTGCAAGTCCTTTCACATAATGATGAATCATAGAGTCCAAAGCCACACATGGTAATACCAATGAAGAATATCCCAATGGAAGAAGACATCAAACCACCCGACCATGTGGAACCAAATAGGAACCACCCCCCATGCTAGGAGATGACACGGGGTTCCAACTCACACTCAAGACCTAGGCTGACACCTAACAACCAAGGGACTCAACATGACAACCACAACAATGAATCACATCACATCACAAGGCTAAGGCAAATCCAATTATAAACATAAGACCTCCAAAGGCTTCACAACAAACTAATGCTTAAGAAACTAAGACTAAAATGTCGGGAAGAATGTCATTACATGCTATCAAAGGATATCTTAGAACTCAGTCCTGACATCTGTGATACACATGCGAAACCATCTCAACCTTTGAGGAAATCAAGGGAGTTCGGTTTATTTGGTTACCGGATCTTCCCATACCTCACTCTAGTTTACTCCAGGCTATGAGATGGGCATCACCACATATACATATTTCTTATCTTATTAAGATGAGTTACTACTACCCAACTCAACTATGATTAATTTATTATGTTATCACTTGATCATTACAAATAACTTCCAATGAGCTATCCAAACAGTCTAGACCCCGACTCCACAACACAAGGAATCCTAACATTCCATTCCTCATGACCTCGATAGACTCATGGAAGCCCACTCTCCCTAACCATGCTTTTAGGCCTTAGGGTGAAACATACATCCAAATAACATCATAACAACATCATGAAGGCTCACAACTGACATAAATACAATCATAACATCACTGAGAACATATGGAGCATCATAGGATACATATAGCCATATACAAAGCAAGAGCCTTCACCAAAGTAATGCAAATAATGAACCAAAACATAAACATGATCCAAAGGTCATTTCACAACCATTTCTAATCATCAACAGTGAGGTAATACGCATCCCACTGGAGCTCTGAAAATCATACCTTGACAACAAGGAATTTTTCCCTCTTGTTGGAGCAATACACGCATATACAACCTCTTCAACGTTAAGGCACACAACCTCTTACCATAGCACAAAAACCATTATGCAAGATCAAATAACACCATAGAAAACTTAGAGAAGCTCAATACCATCCAAAAATACCTCTGGGAAAAGCACCACATTCGAAAAATCACTCAAACAAGTCAAATTGCCACTTCCTGCACCTCTAGAGCAGATTAGCGCTCTTGGTTTCTAGATTAACGCCCCTGGTACATAGAATGGCGTTTTTGGTAGTTTCCCTAGCATTTTGGGTTGAAGAAATGGTGTTTTAGGTTGATAAGGTAGCATTTTTTGTTACAGTGCATAAAATCAAGGAAAACTGACAAATGATGAAGGAGCACTTGCCCTGGAGCTCATAACTGACCCAAAAGCACTCCCAGAAGGTACGGGAGATCAAAGAATCATAAGGGAAACAAAAGAATAGGGAATTACATAATCACAACAAGAATAATCATCCATTGGCAATCACAAACAGTCTCCAAAATTGCTCAAAATGATACCCCATTTGCATATCAATCAAGGGGAGACTCAATAACACCACAATAGCTACAAAGACGCATTACTAAGGCTATTCCAAGCCCATACACACTTCCAAACCTTCACAAATGATCTTTTTGTCAAAAATGCAAATCATAGTGAAAACAAAATCAACTCCCGACAAGCTACAGGAGACCCAAAACTCACAACTCAACATTGCAACAAAGGAGATGCAAAAAGCATATTAAAGAGGGAAACTTATTAAATGAAATACAAATATAAATGGAATAATAATAATAATATTAGTGTAGCAATACAAATATAAATGGAATAATAATAATAAATAAAGAGCTTGTATAAATAGAAACTAATTAATAAATAAATATAAAAGCATATCAACAATAAAACATTAAATAATTAGCAAACCAAATAAATACATAATAAAGTAATAAATAATTAATACAACTCGATTAACATTAAATCAAATCAATTAAATTAATCTCCAATAAATAAATACTAAATCTCATCAATAAATAAACATCAAATAATCAATTAGCCAAATAAATAAACAATAGCCACACTAGGATAAATTAATTTGAACATTAATAAATTACTTTAATCCAATTATCAATTAAATAACAAATACACACTCACGTCGCCTTAAGCAACCCGACAAAAGGGTCAACATATACACAAGACTTTGACCATAACTTATGCCACAACACAACTGACAAGGTGAACATCTAAGCCTAGAGTATGAGAGGGAAACACATGCCATTGGAATAGGACACGCTCAGACCTGTGAGACCAGGTGGAGTCGATGTCCGGTACCTGCAATCCTGCATCGACCACTAAACACAACACAACATATATACATCATAAATGATCAAGCAGGTGATAGAGAATCACAACATCATATCATGCTCGCAATGAGTGGTATGGCATCGTCTCTAATTACGAAAACACTAGGAGACAATCACAAACATCATAACATCGATTCGAACATCACAATCATAGACTAGGGTTAGCGTAATCATACTGCTATCAAAATCACGTAAGCAATATGATCCATCATGAATAATGAACACATAGAAATCATCAAATATAGATCCATCTTCATATCCAATACAATCATGAAATATACATAGCATGATGTTGGCATATGCACACTCCAATGAGACATTGTATGTGATTGAAGGTTTTGTCATTGATGGCAACCTTATAATCCTATGGCACTGGCAAGGCACTACACTGGCAAGACATTACACCGGCATCAGTAGAACACACTCTACACCAGCACTCAGGACACCGACACCGACACCGAGAAAGAAAGCATACCGGCACAGAGACCGACAAGATTTTTCATATATTATATTTTGTTTATTATTTGAAAAACTTTGTAAGCCGACTTGATATCATTGTAAAATGACTCTTATATATAAAAGAGATCATTGTAGACATTTTGTAAGTAAGTGAAAAAGTAAGGAGAAAAAATTAAGCAGACCTATTATGCGAAATATAGGTTAAGGGGTATATGTAAAGAACAGAGCAGGAACTGGTACTGAATCTGGCATTGAAGATGCTATTATAAAATAGTACAAGTTATTGGATTTGTATAATCCACATTGTAAGTCAGTGAGACTTCCCATTTGAGCAATGAGCTCTAGGCAGTTGGCCTTCCTGCATGTGCAGGCCGCTTTTGTGAGTAATATTCTCTTATTGGCCAGTAAGTGAATATTGTGGGTCACAAATACCACCGAGGTTTTTCCCACACCAGGTTTCCTCGTTAAAGCATTGTGTTTTTTATAAAAAAAAGTAGCGTTAACAGGGCGCTGACCCTTAACAAAGAGACTTCAATCCTTCTACAATTAGCATTAACAGATGCTAATTGTTTTTGAAACAAAGCAGTGTTAAGAAAGGTGCTGACCCAAAACAAAGCCAAAGGCTAACAAGGAATAAAGACCAAAGTCGGACCGGCCAAACCAACCAGTCAAACCAACAACACCCAAACCAAATCAAGAGGGGGGAGAAAACCCCGAATCTTGAGAAAGGAGGGCTTGGGAAAGGAGGTTAGATTTTCCTTTCCGCCTATGACAAACCACCGTCCATGCAACACTATCAGTAAGAGCTTTTGAAGAAGAAACAAACGGGGAATACCCTGCAGAGTCACTGCCAGACTGTTGTTGCAGAGCGGCAACAGGTTGTTGTTGCTGAGCAATAGCAAGAGAAGTAATGCCAGGAGTTGAGTGAGGGTGAGAAGCAGGAGCAGCAGGAGGAGGATCCAAAGGGGCGGACGGGGCCACAACAATAGTAACATCAACCAGGGCTTCATCAGCAATAAGGGGCGCCTCATCATGAGATGAATCAACCGAAACAGAATCTGAAGCATTAATCGTCAAGTGGTCCTTCGTAGCATCCTTCCACCAAGTAGTAGCACCTTTGCGGTGAGAGAGAGAACAGTCAGAAGCAAGGTGACCTGTTGAGAAACACCTTCGACAGCGAAATGGGAGGCCCTCATAATCCAGCGGCTGAGTCCAAGGCCTGTCCCCAACCATAAGAACCACATCCCTAGGGAGGGCCAGCGATATGTCAACATCAATTAATAGGCGAGCAAAGGTAGAATGACCCATGGAGAATGTGGCATCATCAACCTTCAAGAAGCTGCCAATGGAGTTACCGATGGCCTCAAAACAAGAAGGTTCCCATAAATGGAGGGGGAGATTGGGGAGGCGGACCCAAACCGGACGAACATTGTGTTATGGTGTGATTTTCATGTGGTTTCTTTCATTTCTGTTTATTCCATTATTTCTTGCATATCGGTACACTGTTACAATATGTTCTACATGTTTTAAGTTGAGAAATTCGAATTACCGGTTAGCTACTGATTCACCCCCCCCTCTCAGTATCTGTAAGTTTCCTAACAATTGGTATCAAAACTTGGTCCTCTATTTTTAGAAGCCTAACAACTTGAGGAAGATCTTGACACCGGTAAAGATGGAAAATCTGATGAAGCAACTTGAAGCAGCTCTCTCAGACTATGATGCAGAAAAATTGAAAAATATCAAACTAAAAGATGATCTAAAAGTAGCTCAGGATATCATTCAGGCACTTCAAGAGAATCTTACTATTGCAAGAAATAAGAGAAGATAACTTTGTGAAAAGATGCAAAATGAGAATGATGAAAAAGAATCACTTAATGATATGTTAAGTAAGCTGAAATTGGAAAACATAACTACAAAGAATGAGATGCAGGATATGACTATGAGATTTTGTAAAGAGATTGAAGATAGGAAGAAGAATGAAGAAGAATTGACCAGAAGACTAAGTGATGCAGCAAATAAGAACACGAGACTTAGCTATGAAAATGATCTATTAAAGACAGATCTGATGCACACTCAGAATGACTCAAATGAACTAATGAGACAGAAAGAAGTCTTAGAAAGAGAACTAGAAACTGCAAACCAACATAAAGAGAAATTCAAGAAAAGCTCATAGGAACTTGGCACCTTGTTGAAGAATAAAAAACCTAAAGGTGACACTTATGGAATTGGCTTTGAAGTTGGTGAAAGCTCCGATACTGCAAACACACAGGATCACAGCAAACCGGTAAGGCAACTTTATGCTTATAAATTCAATGGAAAATGCTTTAACTGTAATAAGGATGGTCATAGAGCAAATGAATGTAGATCTAGAAATTATCAGAAAATCAACACACCCACTGGTCAATGTTCAAAATGCAACAAAGTTGGTCACAACTCTGAAAATTGCAAAATGAATGTGAGATGTTATGTTTGTGGAAGATTTGGACATTTATCTAATCAATGCAGAACACAAACCGACATAGGTTATGGGAAAGTTATTCAGAACAATAATGTAACTTGTTATGCATGTAACAAGATTAGTCATATTGCAAAATTTTGTAGAAGTAAAGGATCACCGGTAGACAACAAAAGTTCTAGCTTGAAAGGTAAAGAAAAGGTTGAAGAGGTTAAGCAAGAATTCTCAAAACAATGGATTAGAAAAGCTGATCTAAATATTGGGAATACTCCTCCACCGGTAGAACCAATCAATGCTTCACTGGCAGGACAGAGTGATGCTTCACCGGCAAGACAAAGTGATGCTCCATCAGCAGGAAGTTCTTCATCAAATTGAAGAAAGTTTCCTTGAGGGTTTGGTGATCTAATGACACATGTGCTATTATTCCCTCGGTTAGAGTTAAGAAGTTTGAAATTACTTTATTACCGGCAAACAATGTTAAGTGAATACTTAATCGGCATGCATTTAATGTGGTAGATGGCAAAAAGACACTATAAATTTGAGGTTTTGGCTCCATTTCATTTCACCGAGATTTCAAACCTACGAAGAGCACGAAGATTCCGAGCTAAGGCATTTCGAGCAAGAGGCAAGAACACTTCAAGCAATCATCCATCCTAAAGGCAGTAAAAGGTATTTTATCATGGCATCCACCTCTGCACTTGAATATATAGCGAACCCTATTGTTGTCGAAGTTATAAAAAGACCTAGGCCCGTATTTCAATTAGTTCCCGAGGTAGCAAAGAAAGATGATACTTTAGGTGCTTTTTCTCAAATTCCTAAAGGAGTTGTTTATGCTGAAGACCCCAGAATTTACATTCACTGCAACATTGAGGAACTAGGAGATGAAGAGATTAAAACCATGTTTAAATCTGTCATATGTGATGAATCCGGCAATGTAAAAGATGAACATAAGATCATTGAAACCCTAGGATTTACAGAGATCCTTAGCATTCCTGAATTCCCCAAGGATGTGATTAGGATAGTCCTAAGCAGGGTACATGGTGAATTTTTCTGGTTAGATGCAATTCACAAAATCACCAAGGAAGCTGTGAAAGCTGTCACAGGGTTACCGACCACCGGTAAAAAGGCCAGACAAAACCAAGAAGGTTTCTAATGACCTAGTTATGAACCTAACTGGTGCCACATCTGATAAAAGGTCCTTAAGAGTCAATGATGTAAAAGATACTAATGTAAGATTTATCAGCATGATATTAGGATATAAGGCAACTCATGCAAACAGACTCAATTCAGTGTCAAGTCTGTGCATTAAGAGTGCTTATGACATGGTCACAGATAATGCAAAGATTGATGTATGTGAGTTGTTGAAGGATGAATTAATTGACAACTTAGGCAAGATTAAGAAGGACAAGAAAGGAACTTTCAGGTTTGGAAATCTGCTAGTATGTCTGATGTTACATATAACCAAACAGGTTCCCGGTATAGGCTACAAAGAACTTGGATATGATATACCGGTATGTAAACAGCTAATAGAACTATTCAATAATATGGGAGAAGATAAGGAAAACAATATCCATGATTTCTTTCAAGCACTTAAGGCCAAAATGAAGAAAAGAATCAGATTATCACAAAAGATTGTTGACAAATATAAGGATGAAATATGTTTTGTAATAAAAAAGGATGAGATTTGGATGGAAGTAGTCATCCCTAGGACAATCTGGGTAACAGAGATGGGCTACGAAACAGATGATCATATAATTGAAACATATGCTAAAGCATTTCTGGAAGCCCCTAAAGAACCTAAGGAAGAAGTATTTGGTAGTGTAGAAACTATTGAAAGCCAAATACAATCCCATCAAAGAGTGAAAAAGGTTGAGGCAGTTGTGAGAAGAGGTTCCAGGCAAGCAAAGGAAATCAAGGAAAAAGTAATGAAACAAACCGGTATAACAGAGGATGAGTTAGCAACTCCACAACTTGAAACTCACCTATCACCGGTAGGCACATCTTCAGAGAATGACATGCCTGCAACTTTCAAGAGAGTTATAAGGAAAAGAGATCCCTCACCGGCAACCACACCCTCACCTAGGAGGACAAGACAAAAACAACAAGCAGTGAGATCGTTGGTAAGAAAGGCTACACCAAAGAAGAAGAAACTGACACCCAAGAAGAAGAAGAGGACAAATAAGGACTTGGCTCATCTTGACATACTGTTGAATGAAATTACAGAGGAAGGGAAATTGAAGAATATAGAGAAACTGTATGACACTCTGACAGCTGATGAAAAAGAACAAGTAGAAAACAGTGTTATATTATGTATGGATATGTATAAGAAATTTTTTATGGAAGTAGTAGATGAAGTACCAGATGAACTGTTTAAGAGATTGGAAGCAAGAAGACAAGCAGTAATAGAACTTGACAAGAAAAAAAAGGTAGAAAAGCTACTTGATGTATACCCGGTGAATTCACCCAAAGAAATTGATGACTTAATTGCTGAAGCCAACCGGTCAGTATTTTCTACTGCACACCGGCACATTGCTTTAATGGTTGGAAGAGTTAATGAGGTGACTGAGGAGACAGAAAATGCATGGGACATTTTCCTAGTGGAAAAAGAAAAACAAGAAGAATACATGAGCTGCAAACCTATAAAGGTATATCAGAAGGAAAGAGACAAGGGTAAAGGTAAAGTTGGTGGACCACCTAGTATCAAGGTTAAAGACAACTTACCCCCACCTACTTTGATTACTCCACCGGTAACAACAACAGCTACAAAAGATCAATCGACAATTGAAAGTATGGATGTAGCCGATGTTAATCCTAATCCTGAAGTCTTATACACAGTAGATGTTGATACTCAAAAAATCAACATTGTGGTAGACAAAGATACAACTGATAAGACTGACATGGCTAGTGAGCCTCCGGTAGATGAGCAAACTGAAAACACATAGGAGAAACCGACATATGACAAAGAGCAACAGGTAGAAACTCAGACTCAGACTGAGACAATGCAACAATCAGAGAAACAAACAGAGCAAAAGGCTTCGGAAAAGGTAAAGCAACAAGAACAGGTTCATGAGGAAACAGTGCAACCGACAACTGGAGAAGTAGAAAAACCATTGCTTAAGGAAATGTAGACACAAACAGACCTACCAGATGTCAATACAAGCTTGGTTACTTCCACCGGCAGTACTCTGAATGTAGGTTCCTCATCATCAGACTACAAATCAACTAATGTGACTGAAGTACTATTAGATTTAATTAAAAAGATAACAGATTGCAGCTCACAAGCTTATAAGGCAATAGATGACACCATACCAATTTTGAAGGTAATTGCTCCTAACTGTAATATAGACAATAAAGATTCTTTAGGACAACTTGATACCTTATGTAAATATATCACAAAAAACATTGAGAAAATAAAGGAAGAGGCATTGAAGGATAAATTGGAAATTGAAAAACAAAGATTCTTTGATGAGCAGATAAAGAAGTGTACCAGAGATTTTGACACACTTCTACCGGAATTGTGTAACTTATTAAAAGGGTACAAAACTCTATACAAAGACACCTATAAGACAAACTTTTTGACTGTAGGTATAGATAAGAAAATAAGCAAGGTACAAGATGAAATCAATAAACTTGCTGATAATTTTGTTAACTCACCTGATACAGTATCAGTTTTTGAGGGGAAGATAACAAATTTTGAGGAAGAATTACTTAAATTAGAAAGAGAAAAGGAGAGGATAGTGAATAAGGCAAAGCATCTGAGATTAAAACTAAGTCCAAGATTGGACTATCTAGCATCATTGTGGAAGGAAATATCCGAGGCACTAATACAGGGACAGAAAACACAGGCAGAGCATTTGCAGCATCTCACCGGTACAACTAAAAGGACAAAGACAACAATAAGAGATAGTAAAAGGTTTATGGAGAGTATAAACTTGATTTTGGCGGATCTATTTCAAATTGTAACTACCCAGTTACAAGGTTGAAACTACAAACTCTACTGACATCTTGACAACCTTTGTCATTGATGTCAAAGGGGGAGTAGTGGTATGAGAAAATTCAAATATCACAGGAATCATATGTTTAGGGGGAGCACACATTTTTGGTAACATTTTTGGACTTCACATTTTTTGATACACTTTTGAAATTTCTCATGAGTGTTGCCATCAATGCCAAAGGGGGAGATTGTTGGCATATGCACACTCCAATGAGACATTGTATGTGATTGAAGGTTTTGTCATTGATGGCAACCTTACAATCCTATGGCACCGGCAAGGCACTACACCGGCAAGACATTACACCGGCATCAGTAGAACACACTCTACACCGGCACTTAGGACACCGACACCGGCATAGAGAAAGAAAGCATACCGACACAGAGGCCGACAAGATTTTTGATATATTATATTTTGTTTATTATTTGAAAAACTTTGTAAGCCAACTTGATATCATTGCAAAATGACTCTTATATATAAAAGAGATCATTGTAGACATTTTGTAAGTAAGTGATGTAAGCAAAAAAGTAAGGAGAAAAGATTAAGCAGACCTATTATGCGAAATATAGGTTAAGGGGTGTATGTAAAGAACAGAGCAGGAACCAGTACTGAATCTGGCATTGAAGATACTATTATAAAACAGTACAAGTTATTGGATTTGTATAATCCACATTGTAAGTCAGTGAGACTTCCCATTTGAGTAGTGAGCTCTAGGGAGTTGGCCTTCCTGCATGTGCAAGCCCCTATTGTAAGTAATATTCTCTTATTGGCCAGTAAGTGAATATTGTGGGTCACAAATCCTACCGAGGTTTTTCCCACACCGGGTTTCCTCGTTAAATCATTCTGTTATGGTGTGATTTTGATGTGGTTTCTTTCATTTCTATTTATTACATTATTTCTTGCATACCGGTACACTATTACAATATGGTCTGCATGTTTTAAGTTGAGAAATTCTAATTACCGGTTAGATACTGATTCACACCCCGCCCCCCCCCCCCAAGTATCTGTAAGTTTCCTAACACATGATACCATCAAATCATCATAAAGTAGGCTAAGCTAGATCAATATAATCCCCTGATGTACAAAAAGACAAGATGAATCAGGGAGGGGCACTACATACATTTGTGATTACATTTAAAGAGCACTTCATCATCGTCAATAATTGCAAATCTGAGGTATATCTCCTTAGCATTTACTTTAGTATTTACATATTTTGTTCAAGGTTAATTGCTAAATCGAGGTTTGACCTAAGGAAAACCCATATTCATAACCCTATTTCCTTTATTTTTGTGTGTAGGGAATAGGCTCAGGAGTTGTGCTCCGGGATTCCAATATATTTGACAGTGACAAACAAGTTCAGCTTTTGACAGAGTAAAATTCGGAGGACCAAAGTGAATCTGTACTACCTGGTCCCAAAAAATTAGGCCGAACTTCTGGGAATAAGTCTTAAATATCTTATTTTGTCCAGATCTCAATTTTTGGCTCCATGGGATATTTGTAGCAATCTGTTTTTAAAAATTTACTCCAATCATTCCTTGTTTTACCCCAATTTCACAATTATCATCCAATCTTCAACTAGAAAGAGGGGGCAAACACATAACCAATGAATCTTTAAATCAAAATTTCTACCCTTTCCTTATTTGGATTGTGGTTAGATTTATTAGGTTCACTCCTCTTTCAATGTAGTGGTACCCAAGGAAAGATTAGTGGTCTTACCATCCTTATTGGTGAAACCCTAACTTTTCCACCCATTACACTATCAATTATCAATTACATACTATATATTATTTAAATGAATATAAATTCGATAACTATTTAATAAATTAAGAAAATCAAATGAAAATAAATTTGATAACTATTTGATAAATCAATACTCTAACAACAATCATTTTTCCATGATTTTGATATACTCATAACAATACTAATAAATTGAGATACTTAAACACATAATGATTATAAATAAATTACTATGCAATAGCTAGAATTTACTACTAAGGTTAATTTTTTACAATAATACTTAAGTGTCATGTACATATAAAGGGCTTAGCTTGAATGAAGTATTATGTGACTTCACTAAGTGTTGGTTAACATATATGTCCCTTTGAAATGAATGACTTTATTGACTCTATTTTACCCGAATACAAAGTGAAAGCATTAGCTAATAATTGGGTATGTTATATATTAACTTCCCTCTAATTTTCATAAGGTACAACTCCCTCTTAAGATCAAATTTTGGTTTTTAGAATTTAAATTGGGGTATGCTTTTAACCAAAAAGCAGGGAAAGACGATTAACATTTACTCATAGCCATGAAATAAATATGATGCAAGATCAACAACAACAAAAAATGGATCATTGAGAGAACTACCAACACACGGGTTGAAATATCAATAATTATGAATGGAACCATTTCACACAATATCTCCAAACATAGATTGAAATATTAGTGAAAGACAAAATTTTGAATTTGATATTATTTCACCACACAATCAGGAAATTAATGCTTATTAATAGTTACCATGTTCACATAGAAAGATAATAACCATATATTAATTGAAGCACACAAACTTACAAATAAATATCACAACATAACATTCAAATTCACATGCACACAAACTTGTGAATCTCTTCAAAATGGACACAACTTTATTATTTCCTTCTTTTGATAGTGTCTCACTATCACACTACAATATAATGGGGATAAAAAAATCGGATTTTTCAAATGTCTAATTTTGATTAGATATTTAAAGGTTTACAAATGCAATCATCACAAGTTTTGAAATTGCTTCTTTAAAAGAAAAATCATTTAAAAGTTTATTATATTGAAACATTATAAAATTCTAAATATATAATAAAATAGAAGACTATGACTGAGGTGGTGGGTCTTGTGGGTCTACATTAGCTCCATCCATAAATGCTTGCTAGGTGGCTGCTACTTTGGCTTTGAAAAAATTTAGTGTGTGGGTGACAAGTAAGATCTCAATGTGTTGAGGAATGGTTACATTGTTTGTTCTCAATTTCCATAGAGCCATATTGTTGCGAATGCTGCCAATCTTAGCAATGAAGTTGGTTGGGTGGTTCTCATACCAAGATAAATCTACATCAATCTTTGCCAATTCCTTCATATTTTTGTTGCAAAAGATCTCTCCACTGGACAACTCTTCTATGTTTTTCTCAAATTTTTCTCTCAAATCTTTTATCATTGCATCACCAACATTATCCTTTTTGTTTAGCTAACACCCATTATTTGTTGCAAAAGATCTATTCACTGGATAACTCTTCTATGTTTTTCTCAAATTCTTCCTTCAATTCATCTATCGTTGCATCACCAACATTATCCTTTTTGTTTAGTTGGCACCCATTATCTATTACAAAAGATCTATTCACTGGACAACTCTTCTATGTTTTTCTCAAATTCTTCCCTCAATTCATCTATCGTTGCATCACCAACATTATCCTTTTTGTTTAGTTGGCACTCATTATCCTTTTTGTCTTGTTTAGTTGGATTTCAGCATTGACATGGTTTCATTTTTTGACAATTTATTTTGCTCCTTGATATCGTATTTAAAAATGAATCTTTCCACTAAATGCTCTTACGCCACATAATACATCAAGGATCATCTAAACTTTGAACAATCTGTTCTATTGCTAATCTCCTTTAGTTCTATGTCAACTTGCAGCCAAAGAGATTCCTCATGTTTGGTATTTTCTACCTATGTGGTATTTATCAACAAAATTAGACAATCATATATCTTTATGATATTCTCTATGAATGTGGGCCCTTTAGCTTTCATTTCCTTTATTCATTCTTGAGCAACTCTACATAGGCCTTGTCTTTTTGTACTTTTCTCACTATTTATTTTCCAGCTAGAGAGCAGGGGTCAAAAGAAGCACGCACTTGATTGATTGGTTAGGCCTTGTCTTTTTGTACTTTTCTCACTATTTATTTTCCAGCTAGAGAGTAGGGGTCAAAAGAAGCACGCACTTGATTGATTGGTTGAGGAGTGAGATCCACAAAATACTTTAAGCAACCGGTAAGAAGTCTCGCATCCTTCTTAAGATCCTCTTTGTCTTGCTTGTCTTTAGCTGCCCTTTCAACCAATTTGGAAGCTATAACTTGGAAATTATGGACATCTCCATCCCTACTTGGAGGCCCCAAATCAGCCTTAGTCATGTTATACTCACTTCTTGTGTCTTGATTGGGCTCCTTCCGAGATCCCAATCTGTAGGTATGATCGGTTGCATTTGGATGTGGATGACATAAATTGGGTCCACCAAATCTAAGTCATCATCCTCCACATTAGAGATGTCCCAGTTTAATTTGAAGGTGACTATTTTTTGGAGTGTCATCCTCATCCAACTCCTTTATCTAGCCCCATAGTCATCTGTATAGTCAACCCAATAATCTTCTGGGTGTGGCCTGTAATGAAAACCAAGACCTAGTTGTAGATTATCTTTAACAAAAAAATTACTGTCAAAGGGAAATCTTCTTTCATAAGTCTGAATTGTATATTTAACCACATCTCTATCAATGTTGAGAGAATCATACTGTGATTGGCATGAATAATATGCAAGATAAATTAGGAATTGTATGCTTCCCTCCTTTCTTTCTGCTACTTGCAATTTTCAACAAGGATAAGTTTGTCCGAACTGCATATTTTGGTAGCTTATAGGGAAAACCATCATAGCCACCAATTCTAATATAAGTGAGCCTTTGATAGTAAATGAAATGGCTTCCTTATTTATTCACTAGTTGAATTGGCTCAACAGAAATCCTTTGGCCTAGGTCCCCTTGTATTTCTCCACGTAACTTCATGGTGAATGCATCACTGAGTCTCCTGAAATCATGGTAGCTCTTCTCTAGTTGTAAATATGTGTAATAGTCATGTATTTGAATATTATCAAATACCTTCATGGGCCACTTCCTAATACAAGCTAGGGCATACAAAACATACAAAAAAATTTGTTCAGGGGATAGTTGAAGATCATACAATGCAATTATGCAACCTATCACTGATGAGAGTTGTTCGATCCAAGTATTGTTGTCTAGTAATAATGATCTGAATAAAGAAACATCCACTCTTCAAATTATGGGCATTCACACTGCCCCTCAAACTATGAATTAACACCACCAAGTCTGAGATCTCTTCACTAAAAGGACTTGCCCTTCTTAGGGACAACAAACTACTTGCTGACAATGATATTCTTATAATTTCCTTTCTTCTCATTGAACTGCCCTTGAGATGATGCAAAATCAAAATCCGCATAAACCTCCCTCTTTGGTAAATGAAAGTAGGTAGCGATAGTTGCTCTGTCAAGAGTGATGAACAAATCATTATCATTTGTTCTGATTTCCCTAGTCTCAGGATCATGGTGATTTATACATTCTAGGACTAGGTCTATGCATTTCACAGCCACAGGGAAGGAAACTGCCTCCAACAACCCACTCTCTACCATTCTTTGAGTGATAGGGGACTTATTTTCTCTATTTACTCTTTCCCAAAATTTTGCTAAATTAATGTGCCCTAGTTTGGTATTGCCAATTTCTGAAAGTGAGCTAGTTAAACCTGTTAAATGCTCGTAGCCAAGGTACTTGTAATTCATTTTGACTGAAATCTAGATTAGAATAGTATTTTCTAGATTTCGAGTAAAATTTGGTAGTGTAACGGCAAGGAGAACACTACTTTCACTGTCAAAATTGTATGAAAATGCTTTTTTTTTTTTGGGTGGAAACTACAACCATAAAGTTGAGAGGACTGTGAACTTACCAATTACTGCTATTGAATACTTTTTTGAGTGCAATCCTACTTTGCTACGACCAATATCTTTATCATGTGATTCTACTTCTTTGCCCTCGAACCCTCCGCGAAATTCTCTTCGTGAATGATTTGTAAAATGACTTAATTCTTCTATATTTTCCTTTAAATTCCTTGGCATTTATTATCCCTCAGCTCTGATAGCCTCATAAATGTTGGGTAGGTGGGTTTTTCTTTTACCAAGCTATTTGAAACAAAGAGATGGCTTTTTTATTAGTTATGGAAGAACCCATGTCCGGGTCTAACATAGGTTTCAAAACCTGGTCTTTTATCTATCTTGCTTTCTTCTTTCCATTCTATTTATTTCCCCTTCAATAGCTTTTGAAAATTTAGGAGGGAAAAATGGTTGTGAGTTTGGTGCTAGATATTGCAAGGTAATGAAAGCTTTATGGGGAAATCTTGTCAAGCCCTACATAAGATTTTGATACTCACAATTCATATAAAAATAAGTCTTTAAATTTTTGACAACTTTCTTTTCTTTTTGAGTTTGAAGTCTTTGAAGTTTCAAGTTTCAAGTTAGAGTTTGACAAGGTTGTGGAAGAAACCTTGTCTTCTCTGGATTATGCTTTTGCAACTAAATGAACATGCCACCAACAAAGAGAACTTAGTGCTTTGGAGAATTTCTTTTGAAAGGATGAATTTTTTGGATCCAAACTTTCTCACAAAGACATACACTTTAAAAGAAAAAAGACTAAAGTGAATTCTAAAAAGCTCTTCGAGTGCTAAAAGAATGTGAAAACTTTGTTTGGCTTCGATGATGGTTTCAAAACCTCGTCTAAAGATTAAAAAGGGCAAAGATTCTAAGTGTTTAAAGTTTTTAGGAAGACTAACTGAAATTGTAGAGACACAAAGAGACTTAAAAATACTTCTACGACTTGGGCCTTTTCATTTGATGGATAAATGAGGTGTTAAAAGGGGATGGCCAAATCCAAAGCAACTCTAGGGACATTTCATGATCATATCCATTCCACAATTTTGATACCACATCAAATGATTAAATGGATTTTTTCATAGCTCATGACGACAATTACTTATTGTTTCCAAAAGGTTTATGATGGCATCTTATTATTCTTACAAATATTACAATTTTCAAATGTGAATTTAAAAAATAGACACAGGTTCAATAGATTAATCAAAATGATAGTTTCGATGTATAAGAAGGAACACTCAACAATAGGTAGGGAAGTATGAAAGAGTCATGGAGGAGGGGACACAAACATTAGGAGAGAGGAAGGAGAACAAAGGATGTGAACAAAATAAAAAATGTATGGACTGTGAAAATCTTGTGTTCATTCCAAAATAGATTTCTTATTTATCTTTCATAAATATGAATTTAACCTTTGTTAGTCCACCCGTAAGTTTTCCTTTTAAAAAATAAAAAATATTCCAATTTGCGGGTTGTCTTTTTGTGCCTTTTGTTCTATCGGGTCATTTGTTCTCTTCGTACTTGAACCGTTGAACTCTTTTTCAAAAGGTTCAAAGGTTCAAGGTTCAAAGCACAGTGTTTAAAAAAGAAAAAGTTAGTCGTTCTGGTCTTCGTCACCAAAATTTCAAACGCGTTCACTTGGTCTTCGGTCATTGAAGTTTTGAACCCATTGAACCTCGTGTTCAAGTGGTTCAAGGGTTCAAGGTTCAATAATGCCTTTTTAATGGGTCGCGGCAATGTATTGTTATATGATGAGCGCGAGTCTTTCTTTTTATGTTAAGTTGATATGCGGTATTGAACCTTGAACCAAATTTCAAGCGGTTCAAGTGGTTCAAGGTTCACTTTAATTATTCCTTTTTCTTTGTTGCCCGTTCCCGGTGTTGTTTATGTGCCGACCGTTACTGTTTTATTGCTTAAATGAACTTGAACCATTGAACCTCATGTTCAAGTGGTTCAAGGTTCATAAGTTCTTTTCAAACTAATTCGAAAAGCTTTTTGGTGGAAACAAAAGCGACGCGACAAGAAGGAATATTCCCTTATTCGACTTTTTGAAATTCTAAATGTGGAAAGTAATGATGAAAATATCAAATTTCCTATGCGGAAGTGATGGCTAATTAAGAAGGTGTCAGGTTTGTCATTTCACCATTACTTCGCACGCTTGAAGTAAATTATGATGAAGCATGTGCAACCCTATTGATGTTTGCTCGTCTAATTAAAGGAAGATGTATGAGTTTATTTCTGTATTTAGGAAGGTCACAGTTGCCTGATTTCAATTAATTGGAGGCGCCAAAGGTAAACCCAGCCCCATTCTCCAGAAGAGTTTCCAGTTTTCATGGTATTATCGGGTAAGTTCAGTCGTCTTCTCCTATGTTGTGTTTCTTTGTGCATTGAAGTTTTATCAGTATTGAAAAAGGGAAGGTTTGAAAATTGTTGGGGTAGCGTATTGTATTGTTGTTAGAATTTCTTGGTTAAGGAAATAGATAGTTAGAATGAAGCCTGTGCTGCCAAAGCTTGACCGAACCTCATGTTTAGTGAGTATCTTGCCGGAAATGGAAGACACCTCATTAGTTCATGCAGATTTGGGAAATTTCCTTGAAATGACTAAGAATTCTCAGGCTGAGTCGCTAATGGAGAAGATAGTTAAGAGTGGTCTTGTGGAAGCTGCTGCATTTCCATTAGCCGCGTCGTGTCCAAATTTAGTGTTGGCTTGCATGAACAGATGTATCAGAACTAGTGATGGGGAAGTGTTAGTTCATATTAATAGGGAAATGGTAATGGTAACAATGGGTATTCCGCATAAAGAGGAGTATGAGGATTGGCCCATTGGAAATTCATATGCCTATTTCTCGGAGAAGAAGAGCAAGTACAAAAGTGTAATTGCAAGAAATTGGCTCTTGAGGGTTCAGAAAGGAGGATCCCGGCTACCCAAACCCTTAACCAGAGAACACCTCATCACTGAGGTGCGGGACATTGTTGTGCTTTTAAACAAAGTAAAAGGGAATTCACATTCCTTCTATTGGGAAGATTGGATGTACTTTTTCGTCCAAGTGGTTCTATCTAGTGATAGATTTATGGATTGGTCTCAGGTAATTGTGGAGAGGCTGCACGAAGGGCTAAGCAACTTTGTGGGTATGAGTGGGTTTTACATGTCTTCTTACTTGTTTAATATTTTAGCCTGCACAAAGGATTGGCCTGGATTACCCAATGAACCTTGGATTGATGGAATGAGGGTTTATGATTTTTACCCTTTGTTGCAACAACAGAGATATGTTGAACAAATTGACAAATGGAATGGAGTTTTTGCAAGAAGACTAACCTTTGAACTCCAGGGTGATGCCGACAAGAGGATGTCCGTAGAGGCTATGGAGCTAGTGAGTATTTATGGAAGCTTCTTTATCCAGTTTCCACGATTCACTTACATACGAGTGGGTGGTTTTGAAGGCCAACCATTCAAATTGCCCAGGTACACCTTTGATAGCTTCGTGCTTATAGAGATGAGCAGGCAGCTAGCCCATATAGATAAAAGACTAGGGGCAAAGGGAGAAGCCGGAGTGGTTATTCCCATTGAGCTTGGGTATTACAACTGCAAATCGGTATCAGATGCTTTGAATCTAGAACTGGAGTTCAAAAGGATGAATTTGCAGCCATATGTAGCTAGACGAACATTTGATAGCAAAGGTTATGCAAGGGAGAACCTTAACATAGACAATCATTTCTGCTATGAACCCCAAATAGAAGATTATTGGGAAAATTGCAAGGATGAGCATGAAGTGAGAAAGAGGTTGTGGTCAAGATTTACTTTGCAATAGGTAGTTGTCTTGAGGTTCCCAATTAATACATGAGGTGTCTTGGAAAATATAGAGGAAGATGTCCTAGACCCTGAGTTTGGTACTGAGATTGAAGGGAAGCCGATTCTAGAAATTGACTGGAACAAAAAAGAAGATGATAGCATTCAAACAAGGACCTTCAATGTTGTCAGGAGAACAAAGAGATGGCTAAGGAAACTAAAATTCAAGGAGGGTCCTTCCATGTCACCATACGAATCAGGAAGTGATTCACACATCCTGGTTCAATCTCCTGTTTTTACCACTAATAAAATTACTGATATTGCAAGTGTCTCAAAGCTCGTTGTAGAGAAAATATAGCCAAGAAGGTTAGGAAGGTCGCCATCCACTCTTATAGTTGCCCGAGTAACCCGGTCAAGAAGCAAGAAGAAGAGTAGAGAGCCTGTTCTGCAACAAGTCGTGGTGGATTTAGACCCTATTGAAGAGCCTGAACAAATAATGGACTCACGGGATCAAAGCGAACCTGGGATACAAGAAATGGATACAAATGAAGGGGTAGGAACTCAAAAGGATCCCATGAATGCCCTGGTAATCATTACCTCCCCAAATACACAGGTCACCCCGCCACCTAAAGGATCTACCAATGCTCCAAGATGGCTAGAAGCCACCATTGGAAAGAAAAGGAGTGTGGTGCCGGTCACCATCCCATTGGAGGACATGGTTAGTAAATGCTTAGGAAAAGCATTAAAGCCCAAAAAGCTCAAAACACAAGCAATGCTTGATGTGGATGACACAACAGGACACTGGACAGCTGAACTGGCCAAGCCCATTCGTGGGAGAGATACATATAAGGCCACAAAGGAATATTTTATTATGGAGAAAATAGATTTGGGCGTCGCATCAAGAGCCGTGGATGTAAAACATTTGGAATCTTCTACAAAGAGGATAATCTCTAGGACTTGGAAAGATGAAAAAGACAAGAGAGAAATGAAACAAATGGTCGCACACATGGTAGGGTACATCAATGCTATTCATAATCCAAATCCTCAACCATTGTCACAAATATCAGTGTCATTTGATCCTAAGTCCCTAGCAAACCAGAAGATGCTTGATCAAGTTCAAAGAAACAGGGTAGTGACAAAGATGTTCAACAAATGGCTGGATTTAATAATTCAACAAGGATCAGAATATATTATTATTCTGGTCAAGGTTTATAAAGATGCAGAAACTGTAAGTAAGGAGCTTGAGCTGGAGACAGTCGCCTGGGAAAAGGAAAGGGTCAAGTGGGTAGCGGTTCTCGCACAAATGAATGATGTTCAGAAGTATGGATTGATGAGGTTCTTAGCTGAGAAACCAATAGAGAACCTAGATGATAATGTGCTATGTGTCAAAGAAAAATGTGGAATGGCGCAACTCAATCATCGGGCAGGGTCATGAAGAATCCACTAAGCTACTCAGGGGACTAACTGATTTGATTGACACTATACAAACGAACCTTAAATGTATTGATATCCAACTCATGAAGGAGGGAGCTAAGGTGATTGAGGAAGTTGCAAACATGATCAAAGTCTTTCAAGATAGAGTTCATTCCATTCAGACCACTAAATCTTTTACTACTGATGAGTTTTTGAAAGTAGCAAGGATTGAATCAATGCTCATTGTCTGTTCAGATCACTTGGAGGTTCACAAGGCAAAGTTCACATAGGTGAATATGGACAAGGAAGTGTGGAAGCAGAGGATCATACACATTGGCCTGCCCTATTTCCAAGTTATCCTGAACTTTTTGACTGCACACCTTGAATGGCGAGGATCCGTGACAAAATAGGACAAGCCCGTAACTTCCTCAGTTGCAGAAGATGTTGCTTAGTTATGCTACAATGAAATGTCGGCCTTTCAACGGCTATTAGTTTAGCTTTCTTTTGTTTTATCTGAACGGTTTCTTTCACTGAGGTGAAAGTAAATGTTATCTGATAATTATGTAAAAACTATGACCTGGTGGCTATTTAAGTTGAAAAGCTTGCTTTTGAATAGGTTTTGAAACTGTGATTTTGGAAACAATAGAATAATTTTTGATACGAATTGTGGAAAATGAAGTAATGACTGATTATTAATGGAATGATGAGACATCTTTGGATTTGTGCATTCTTAGATTCTTAATTCTTCTTAAGGTTGTTATGTGGGCATAATTTAATCTGATAATCAGTTATATTTGCATTTCCTTTTGGTTCATATTTATTATAGATTGTTGGATGACTCGCACGTTGTTAATTAGCTTGATCCCCCTTGCCCTGTGAGGCATGAGAGAGTCTCGATTAAGTTGCTAGTTTCTCGTGTTGAGTTCCCATTTTGTTTTGAATGTATGCAGTAAATGTATGCTAATCAGAGTCTATGAACTCTTCTTTGAGCAATTTCTCAAAAAAAATTTAGGCATTTATTTATGCGGATGGATAAATGCTAAAGCCTTTTCAATACTTTCTAGTTAAAAGTGTTACAAAAAGAAATCAATTGTACAATTAATTCATTGTAAATCATATGAGGAGCTGCCCTCTAATGCAAAGGTTGAATTATCATTAATTCTTCCAACTATTGGTATTTTTGTTTCTTTCTCAAAGGGTAAAACAGAGTCACATTTTGCTTAAGAAGATAATAATTAAAATTTCAAGAAGGAGACAAATCTGTTAACCAACAGATTTTTGGCGACTCTGCTAGGGAGTCAAATTATAAAACTAGTTGCCTAGTTGCAAGCCTGGAGTCAAGGAGATATACTAGATCCTAGAGAAGGGAAGGGGTTTTTGATTCTGTCTTTGAGGAGTTACAGAACCTAGATTTTCAACCCACCTTTTCACCTCAGAGAAGGGAAAGAAGTAGGCCTCCTTCCTCATCGCCATCACCACTTGTGTCCTCAGTTTGTCAAGCTCTCATCTTGCACGGTGTTATTCTACCCAATATAATAAACCCTACTCCCCTCAATATCATATTTCCAATGGCAGCGAATAATCCTTGGGGGGCAGTTGTAGGCCCGTTGAACCTAGGTCTGAATCTTAACCCCTTACCAAAGGGCACTAGGGATCATTTGCCAAAATTTAGTGGCAATGGAAAGATTACTGTTGATGAACACCTGAATGCCTTTAATGTAGCGTGTGGAATAATAGCAGTTCAACATGAGGATGTTGCAATGAGGTTGTTTGTCTAGACTCTAACTGGGGTAGCAGCAGACTAGTTTTATCACTTACCAAATGGTGTGATAATGACCTGGTAGGATCTAAAAATGTGATTTGAAGCAAGGTTCAAAGTAGCAGAGGATGAACATTCCCTCTTAGCCCAGTTAAAGAAGGAAATTCTTGAATCAATGAGAGATTTTGTAGCAAAGTTTGATAAGATCTTGCACAAGATTCTAGCTAATCAAAAGCCCTCAAATGATAATCTTAAGTGTTTTTTTATTAATTCAATGCCTTCTAAAATAGGTTTCTTGATCCATAGGCAAAGAGTTGCAGATTTAAATGCTACCAAAACCCTTACAGTTGAATTGGAAGATGATCTAATCACAGCAGGTAAATGGAAAAGGGAAGTACAGACACCTAATGCTCAGCCTTCAACTTCTTCTTCTTCTGATCTTGTTATCCAGAGGTTAATGAATAACGTGATCACCCTAAAAAGACAATTGCCCAAAGCTAGTCCCTCGTATCCACCTCCTTACCAAGATATACCTACAAGGAATGTGAACCAGTCTCTGGGCTATGGGAATAAGACCATGCAGTTACCCCCTGCTCAGCAAAGACTAGCAATTGAAGCACCTCCTGCTAAAGGGAATATGTGTGTATTTCACCTAACTGATGAACATGACGGTAGTTCCTGCCTTGAGATGGTACGGTATGCGCAATTGATGAATTTTAAAGATACCTCGAATGAGTGGGGTGAAGAGGGATCGCCAAAGCAACCTAGCAACTCTGAAATCCATTTTCTTGAGTACGAGTCTGATTCAGAAAGAGGCGGTGATATTTTGGTTACTTTGGAGGATCCTTCATGCGTGGTGCTCATGAGAAATCAGCAAAATGAGAAACCCTAGATGTCTTCTTCTTCATCTATGATGGCCTTCAAAGGTAAAAGAACTGATTCAAAGTTGCATCATAATGATCAAGAATTGCAAGAACCTTTATTTTTAAAGACTGCTAAAAAAAAAGGTTCCTTTGATATAGTAGAATTTTGCAAGTCCTCACAAATTCAAATCACACCCGCTGAGTACCTAAAACTAAATCCTAAAGAATTAGATAGACTAGTGCAATTTGTGAAAGGAAATAATACACAACAGATTAATGATATGCATTAGTCAGTAAATGCCTTTTTGCCCTCACATAGCAATGAGTCGGTTCATTCCCCGGTTTGTGAAAAGATGCCTGAAATTACTGCTCTTCAAATAGATGGTCATGTTCCCCTTCTTGAGTCGAAACCAGAGCCCTTTTATATATCATTATTCATTAATGGTCATAGGTTGAATAATTGTATTATAGACTCAGGTGCAACTGATAACATAATGCCCTTTGTTGTAGCCAAAGCATTGGGGTTATTTCTGACCAAAACCTTTGGCAGATGCTATTCCATGGACTCAAAATAAATTCTCTGCTAGGCCAAATTAAGGATGCTCAGGTAGTTCTTGCCTCTCACCCAGATAAAAGGATCAAGTTGACGATTCTAATAGCTGATATCCCAGCCAGTTATGACATGCTTTTAAGTTGTACTTTCTATAGAGACTTAGGTGGAGAAATCAAAATGGATTGGTCCCAAGCCACAATCCCTGTTGGAAAATAGCGAGTCATCCTGCAGCCTGAACCAAAGTCCAAATTTACTGTTTTCCCATCTGATGACCCTAGGGCCCAAATTTTGTACCATGATTGTCAATTTGGGAACTACATGATTCTGTCTGATAGTGAAGTGGAGAGGTATTCATCCCAAAATGGGGAAAAAGAAAGCCTGTGGCTAATGGAGTTCGATGGCAGTTGTGCAACGTCGGGATCTGGTGTAGGAGTTGTGTTGATACCACCTTCCGACAATCCTATTCTTTTTTCCTTTAAACTAGAGTTCAAAAACACCAATAATACAATGGAGTGTGAGGCCTTGTTGTTAGGCTTAGTTGAAGCTAAAAGGTTGGGAGTTAAGATTTTGCGGGTTAAAGGAGATGTTGAGCTCATTGTTAAGCAGGATAGGGGATTGTTTAGCGTTAAGAATGAAAGGTTGAAGCACTATTGAAACAGAGTTTGGGACAAAATTGAAGGTTTCGATGCATTCTCCATTGAGGCAATACCCAAGGAATTGAACTCAAAAGCTGATTCATTGGCAGTCTCAGCTTCATTGCTTGTCCCACACCCTGAATTTGCCGAAGAAACTTACAGGATAGAGTTGATATATCGGCCCAGTGTTCCAGACAACTCCGACTCGTGGCAGGTATTTGAGAATGATAAACAGATAAATAATTTTATGCAAGGTTTGGATATGTTTTCTGCCATGTATTTTGAAGGCTCTAATGCAGAATGCAAAAAATTTTCACCTGAACAAGCCAAGGAATTACCTGATGGAATCATGCAATTGAAAGGAAATAAGATTCCTAGAGGATTGGTTTCTTTGGAGCATTTGTTTGATCGTAATGATGCCTACAAAAATAATAAAGGTGACAAGTCTCGAGAGGCTCAAGATAGTGGAGGCTATGAGAAGGTCAACATTGGTACTAAGAATGAACCTAAATGTATCAATCTCGGAAAGTGTTGTACACTGACAGAAAATGAGAAATTCACTAGTCTCTTGATGGAGTTTAAGGACGTGTTCGCTTGGTGTTATGACGACCTTAAGAACTTCAGAGAGGGAAAATTCCAGCATCAAATTCCCTTGAAGCCCAAAGCAAGCCCATTCAGGCAAAAGCTTAGAAGCTTTAATCCGAAAGTGGCACATGCTATATTCCAGGAAGTAGATAAGATGCTAAAAGCTAGAATTATATACCCCATCCATCGTTCTACATGGATAGCAAATATTGTACCAATCAGAAAGAAAAATGGGGAAATAAGGATTTGCGTCAACTTTAGAAATCTAAACCAAGCCATCTTAAAAGACAATTATCCCTTGCCGGCTATGGACCACATTTTGCAAACTGTCTCAGGGTCGGAGATGATGTCCATGTTAGATGGATTTTCTGGATATAACTAGATCAGTGTCTAGAAAAATGATCAACACAAAACTACCTTTATTACTCCCTGGGGTACATTTGCATATAACCGGATGCCTTTCGGTTTGATCAACGTAGGAGCAACCTTTTAGCGGGCCATGGATTTGTCTTTTGGCCACTTAAAGGATAAGATCATTGTTGTATATCTAGATGATTTGATAGTGTTCTCAAAACATAGAAAACATCACATTTAGGACCTAAAATGAGTGTTGCAGTGATGCCACGAGCATGGGGTATCCTTAAACCTCAAGAAATTAGTGTTTGGAGTCACAGAGGGTAAGTTGCTCAGTCATATTGTCTCCAAAGAAGTGGTGAAAATAGATCCTGAAAGGATAAGAGAAATTCAACAATTAACTTTGTCGTCAAACATGAATGATGTCAGATCCTTCTTTGGGCAAGTGAATTTTCTTTGGAGGTTTATTCCAGACTTTTTTGAGACTACCAGATATATCATGAGCTTGATGAGTGAGAAACAATCTTTCAAATGGAGTGAGGAAGGGAAGAAGGCGTTTGCCTCAATAAAAGATGCAATTGGTCAGGCACCTGTCTTGGTTTATCCCGATTTCAATAAAGATTTTATCATCTACTGCTACGCATCAGAGCACACTATGTCAGGGGTTTTGCTACAAAAGAATGATAATAATGATGAGGTCCCAATAGCATTCATGAGCGTACCTTTGAAAAAGCATGAACTTAAATACTCAAGAATGGAAAAGCAAGCATATGTGGTTGTAAAGGCAATGAAATAGTTCAGGTATTATATTCTCCATTCTCACTCTGTGGTTTATGTACCTCATTCAGCTGTCAAGAGCATTCTAACGCAGCATGACATAGGAATGAATGGAAGAGCTTCTTGGGTATCAAAAATTTAGGAGTTCGATTTAGAAATCCGACCCACAAAGTTGGTGAGGGGGCAAGGTTTGTGCAGGCTGATCACTAAAAGTAAGCAGGAAGTGACAGATGAATTGCCTTTAGTTTTATTTGTCGCCCTACAAGATTCCTGGTTTGTGGATGTCGCTTATTTCTTGACATATGGAGATTGTCTAGAACACCTTTCTGCGAAAGAAAAGAGGA
The DNA here is from genome assembly GCF_030272615.1 of Cryptomeria japonica. NCBI lineage: Eukaryota > Viridiplantae > Streptophyta > Pinopsida > Cupressales > Cupressaceae > Cryptomeria > Cryptomeria japonica. The sequence goes on along the minus strand of NC_081407.1, from coordinate 801,805,528 downwards.
ACCTGAGACTGAAAGCTGCTAAGTATGTAATATTTAATGATGTACTATATAAAAGGGGACTAGATGGGACCTTTCTAAGATGTGTCGATAAATCACTCCAGGAGTCTCTTTTGAATACATTCCATGATGAAGCCTGTGGGGGTCACTTTTCTTCAACAATAACTACCTATAAGATCCTGAGGTACTATTATTATTGGCCAGGAATGTTCAGGGACACATATACATGGGTGGCCAGGTGTGAAAAATGTAAGTTGTTCACTGGTAAACCTCATCTTGCAACATTACCACTCAGACCCGTGATTGTAGATGAACCTTTCGAATAGTGGGGTCTAGATTTTATTGGTCCCTTGACACCAACCTCAAGTGCTAGTCATACCCATATTTTGACAACTACAAATTATTTTACTAAATGGGTCAAGGCCATTTCGGTACGAAAGACCACCTCAGTGATTGTTTGTAATTTTCTGAAGGAGAACATTTTAGTCTGTTTTGGAGTCCCCTTAAAAATTGTGGCAGACAATGCTACCAATTTCTCCTCTGCTGAAATCTCTTTGTTTTTCTATGATCATGGAATCTCTCTTGCTCATTCATCCGATTATTATCCTCAGGGAAATGGCCAGGCTGAATCCAGTAACAAAAACCTCATTAATATCATGAAAAATTTAGTGAGTGAGAATTTTAAGGATTGGCATAAGGAACTATATGAATCTCTTTGGGCTGGCCGTACATCACCAAAGAGGGCAATTGGGATGTCTCTATTTGAACTAGTCTATGGTGTTGGCGCTCAGGTAGCACTTCCTCTAGAGTTGGCAACCACCAAGTTACAAATAGTGATTGAAGATGCTTACTTCCAGAGTTCTTTGGAAAAGCGAATCATGTACCTGACAAAGATTGATGAAGAGAGGGATAGACTGGTAGACCGGATAATAGAACATCAAATGAGAGTAAAAAGAATATTCGACAAGCGAGCAAGGCCTCGAAAGTTCATGCAAGGTGATCAGGTATTGCTCTGGGACAGAAGAAGAGAACCTAAGGGAACACATGCTAAGTTCGAGTCGCTTTGGAAGGGACCATTCCTGATTCATGAGGTAAAGGGACCAAATTCTTTTAAACTTGTATATTTGGATGGTACTATTCTTCCTTTGACCTACAATGGTCAAGATCTGAAATTGTATCAACTGTAAATGAGAGCCCCTCATAGTTTTTGTACATAGTGTCTAGTTATTTTTGTGTTTGTGTGTCTTTTTAGTTTAGTTAGTGTGTGCCTTTGAATAAAGTTTGGCATGTGAAACTAGACATTCTGAAGTTCATTTCTAGTTCCTTCACAGTTCTAGTCCCCAGTCAGAGCCGATGTTAGTCCACCTGTAAGTTTTCCTTTTTAAAAAAAAAAAATTCCAATTTGCGGGTTGTCTTTTTGTACCTTTTGTTCTATCGGGTCATTTGTTCTCTTCGTACTTGAACCGTTGAACTCTTTTTCAAAAGGTTCAAAGATTCAAGGTTCAAAGCACAGTGTTTAAAAAAGAAAAAGTCAGTCGTTTCGGTCTTCGTCACCAAAATTTGAAACGCGTTAACTTGGTCTTCGGTCATTGAAGTTTTGAACCCATTGAACCTCGTGTTCAAGTTGTTCAAGGGTTCAAGGTTCAATAAAGCCTTTTTAATGGGTCACAACAATGTATTGTTATATGACGAGCGCGAGTCTTTCTTTTTATGTTAAGTTGATATGCGGTATTGAACCTTGAACCAAATTTCAAGCGGTTCAAGTGGTTCAAGGTTCACTTTAATTATTCCTTTTTCTTTGTTGCTCATTCCTGGTGTTGTTAATGTGCCGACCGTTACTGTTTTATTGCTTAAATAAACTTGAACCATTGAACCTCGTGTTCAAGTGGTTCAAGGTTCACAAGTTCTTTTCAAACTAATCCGAAAAGTTTTTTGGTGGAAACAAAAGTGGCGCGACAAGAAGGAATATTACCTTATTCGGCTTTTTGAAATTCTAAATGTGGAAAGTAATGATGAAAATATCAAATTTCCTGTGCGAAAGTGATGGCTAATTAAGAAGGTGTCAGGTTTGTCATTTCACCATTACTTCACATGCTTGAAGTAAATCATGATGAAGCGTGTGCAACCCTATTGATGTTTGCTCGTCTGATTAAAGGAAGATGTATGAGTTTATTTCCATATTTAGGAAGGTCAAAGTTGCTTGATTTCAATTAATTGGAGGCACCGAAGGTAAACCCAGCCTCGTTCTCTGGAAGAGTTTCCAGTTTTCATGGTGTTATCGGGTAAGTTCAGTCGTCTTCTCCTATGTTATGTTTCTTTGTGCACTGAAGTTTTATTAGTATTAAAAAAGGGAAGGTTTGAAAATTCTTGGGGTAGCATATTGTATTATTTCTAGAATTTCTTGGTTAAGGAAATAGATAGTTAGAATGAGGCATGTGCTGCCAAAGCTTGACCGAACCTCATGTTTAGTGAGTATCTTGCCGGAAATGGAGGACACCTCATTAGTTCATGCAGATTTGGGAAATTTCCTTGAAAGGACTAAGAATCCTCAGGCTGGGTCGCTAATGGAGAAGATAGTTAAGAGTGGTCTTGTGGAAGTTGCTGCATTTCCATTAGCCGTGTCATGTCCAGATTTAGTGTTGCCTTGCATGAACAGATATGATTCTGAGAACAGATGTATCAGAACTAGTGATGGGGAAGTGTTAGTCCATATTAACAAGGAAATGGCAATGGCAACAATGGGTATTCCGCATAAAGAGGAGTATGAGGATTGGACCATTGGAAATTCATATGCCAATTTCTCAGAGAAGAAGAGCAAGTACAAAAGTGTAATTGCGAGAAACTGGCTCTTGAGGGTTTAGAAAGGAGGATCCCGGCTACCCAAACCCTTAGCCAGAGAACACCTCATCACTGAGGTGCAGGACATTGTTGTGCTTTTAAACAGAGTAAAAGGGAATTCACATTCCTTCTATTGGGAAGATTGGATGTACTTTTTCATCTAAGTGGTTCTATTTGGTGACAGATTTCTAGATTGGTCTTAGGTAATTGCGGAGAGGTTGCACGAAGGGCCAAGCAACTTTGTGGGTATGAATGGGTTTTACATGTCTTCTTACCTATTTTATATTTTAGCCTGCACAAAGGATTGGCCTGGATTACCCAATGAACCTTGGATTGATGGAATGAGGGTTTATGATTTTTACCCTTTGTTGCAACAACATAGATATGTTGAACAAATTGACAAATGGAATGGAGTCTTTGCGGGAAGACTGACCTTTGAACTCCAGGGTGATGCCAACAAGAGGATGTCCGTAGAGGCTATGGAGCTAGTGAGTATTTATGGAAGCTTCTTTATCCAGTTTCCACGGTTTACTTACATACGGGTGGGTGGTTTTGAAGGCAAACCATTCAAATTGCCTAGGTACGCCTTTGATAGCTTCGTGCTTACAGAGGTGAGCAGGCAGCTAGCCCATATAGATAAAAGACTAGGGGCAAAGGGAGAATCCGGAGTGGTTTTTCCCATTGAGCTTGGGTATTACAGTTTCAAATCGGTATCAGATGCTTTGAATCTAGAACTGGAGTTCAAAAGGATCAATCTGCAGCCATATGTAGCCAGGCAAAGATTTGACAACAAAGGTTATGCAAGGGAGAACCTTAACATAGACAATCATTTCTGCCATGAACCCCAAATAGAAGATTATTGGGAAAATTATAAGGATGAGAATGAAGTGAGAAAGAGGTTGTGGTCAAGATTCACTTTGCAACAGGTAGTTGTCTTGAGGCTCCCAATTAATACATGAGGTGTATTGGAAGATACAGAGGAAGATGTCCTAGACCTTGAGTTTGGTACTGAGATTGAAGGGAAACCGATTCCAGAAATTGACTAGAACAAAAAAGAAGATGATATCATTCAAACAAGGACGTTCAATGTTGTCAGGATAACAGAGAGATGGCTGAGGAAACTAAAATTCAAGGAGGTTCCTTCCATGTCACCATATGAATCAAGAAGTGATTCACACATCTTGGTTCAATCTCCTATTTTTACCACTAATAAAATTGTTGATATTGCAGGTGTCTCAAAGCTCATTGTAGAGAAAATACAACCAAGAAGGTCAGGAAGGTCGCCATCCAGTCTTACAACTGCCCAAGTAACCTGGTCAAGAAGTAGGAAGAAGAGTAGAGAGCCTGTTATGCAATAGGTCATGGTGGATTTAGTCCCTAGTGAAGAGCCTGAACAAATAATGGACTCACAGGATCAAAGTGAACATGGGATACAAGAAATGGATACAAATGAAGGGGTAGGAACTCAACAGGATCCCATGAATGCCCTGGTAATCGTTACCTCCCCAGATACACAGGTCACCCCGCCACCTAAAGGATCTACCAATGCTCCAAGATGGCTAGAAGCCACCATTGGAAAGAAAAGGAGTGTGGTGTTAGTCACCATCCCATTGGAGGACATGGTCAGTAAATGCTTAGGAAAAGCTTTAAAGACCAAAAAGCTCAAAACACAAGCAATGCTTGATGTGGATGACACAACAGGACATTGGACAGTTGAAGTGGCCAAGCCCATTCCTCGAAGAGATGCAGATAAGGCCACAGAGGAAGATTTTACTGTGGAGAAAATAGATTTGGGCGTCGCATCAAGGGCCATGGATGTAAAAAATTTGGAATCTTCTACAAAGAGGATAATCTCCAAGACTTGGAAAGATGAAAAAGATAAGAGAGAAATGAAACAAATGGTCGCACAAATGGCAGGGTACATCAATGCTATTCATAATCCAAATCCTCAGCCATTGTCACAGATATCAGTGTCATTTGATCCTAAATCCTCAGCAAACCAGGAGATGCTTGATCAAGTTCAAAGGAACAGGGTAGTGACGAAGATGTTCAACAAATGGTTGGATTTAATAATTCAACAAGGATAGAAATATATTACTAATCTGGTCAAGGTTTATAAAGATTCAGAAACTGTAAGTAAGGAGCTTGAGCTGGAGATAGTCGCCTGGGAAAAGGAAAGGGTTAAGTGGGTAGTAGTTCTCGCACAAATGAATGATGTTCAGAAGTATGGATTGATGAGTTTCTTAGCTAAGAAACCAGTAGAGAACCTAGATGATAATGTGCTATATGTGTCAAAGAAAAATGTAGAATGGCACAACTCAATCATCGGGCAAGGTCATGAAGAATCCACTAAGCTTCTCAGGGGACTGACTGATTTGATTGACACAATATACAGATGGACTTTAAATGTATTGATATCCAACTCATGAAGGAGGGAGCTAAGGTGATTGAGGAAGTTGCAGACATGATCAAAGTCTTTCAAGATAGAGTTCATTCCATTCAGACCACTAAATCTTTGACTACCGATGATTTTTCGAAAGTAGCAAGGATTGAATCAATGCTCATTGTCTGTTCAGATCACTTGGAGGTTCAGAAGGAAAATGTCACGCAAGTGAATATGGACAAGGAAGTGTGGAAGCAGAGGATCATACACATTGGCCTGCCCTATTTCCAAGTTATCCTAAACTTTTTGACTACACACCTTCAATGGCGAGGATCCGCGACAAAATAGGACAAGCTTGTTACTTCCTCAATTGCGGAAGATGCTGCTTAGTTATGCTACAATGAAATGTCGGCCTTTCAGCAACTATTAGTTTAGCTTTCTTTTGTTTTATTTGAACGGTTTCTTTCACTAAGGTGAAAGTAAATGTTATCTGTTAATTATGTAAAAACTATGGCCTGGTGGCTATTTAAGCTGAAAAGCTTGCTTTTGAATAGGTTTTGAAACTGTGATTTTGGAAACAATAGAAGAATTTTTTATACGAATTGTGGAAAATGAAGTAATGACTGATTATTAATGGAATAATAGACATCTTTGGATTTGTGCATTATGAGATTCTTAATTCTTCTTAAGGTTGTTATGTGGGCATAGTTTAATCTGATAATCAGTTATCTCTTCATTTCCTTTTGATTCATATTTATTATAGATTGTTGAATGACTCGCATGTTGTTAATCAACTTGATCCCCCTTGCCCTGTGAGGCATGAGAGAGTCTCAATTAAGCTACTAGTTTCTCGTGTTGAGTTCCCATTTTGTTTTGAATGTATGCTAATCAGAGTCTATGAACTCTTCTTTGAGCAATTTCTTAGAAAAAATTTAGGCATTTATTTGTGCGGATGGATAAATGCTAAAGCCTTTTCAATACTTTCTGGTTAAAAGTGTTACAAAAAGAAATCAATTGTACAATTAATTCATTGTAAATCACATGAGGAGCTGCCCTCTAATGCAGTTGTTGAATTATCATTAATTCTTCCAACTGTTGGTATTTTTATTTCTTTCTCAAAGGGTAAAACGGAGTCACATTTTGCTTAAGAAGATAATAATTAAAATTTCAAGAAGGAGACAAATCTATTAACCAACAACCTTAAATATTTTAATTTGACTATTATTAATATATGTAGACACCTATTTCTGTCCACCTAATTAAATGAATT